>NW_026879482.1:0-274801 GCF_032173495.1 Musca vetustissima
GAGGGTATAAAAATAATTAAAATTTGTATTTCCTTAACCACTCTGTGGTACAGGGAATTATGTCTTTGTGCATATGTTTGTAACAGGCAAAAGGAATCGAGATATACCCATGATTTTTTTTAGAATATGCATAGAATCACTTTCTGTGTCGATTTATGCATGTCCGTCCATGTATTTTTGTGAGCAAAGTACAGGTCGCAATTATGATCCAATTTGTATAAAATTTGGCACAGGTTACTTATTGTGAAGGGTATCATATAGTCGGCCCCGTCCGACTTTTGAACGTTCCTTACTGGTTTGTTGTTTGTTTTTGTGATTAAAGAATAGTCCTTATTTTTGATTGGGGGCATAGTAACTCCTCACTGAAATCCGAAAATTCCAACGGTATTAGAAAGAGTACATGTCTGACTCTAGTATAAAGTAGGATTATCTGCCTCGCACAAAACTTAACAAAATGGCTAATCTTTGAACATTTTTTTTAATCAGCAATTTGGTACTACGTATTTACAGAGAATAATAATCGCCTTGGGTCCATGCCCAATAACAGCTAGTATGTTAAGTCTATTAATAACTTATATAAGGTATTTATGATATAAAATATCTACGGAATGTGTTCTACAAGTGCAACGATTCTGTCGAAGATTTTCTCGCTGTGAATGATCTTCTGTTCATAGGATTCATGTATATTGTCTGGAAATTCATTTTAATCAGATGATTTTCATATGTCAATCCTTCGGTAGGGAATTTTCCTCAGGATACCTTCTATATATACAGAAATTCATTTCCAGGTCTTCTATAAAAAAGGCTTTCTATAGACATATTATGATTTTGAAGATAGAGTAATGTCCTTGAACAGCTGCAATATAGGAGACATTATTCCAAGTCGATAATTTAGGTCATTGAGGTCGTTTAAAAAGAATATACTTCATTTGGATCTTTCGTTGACAATTACCGATATTTGTTAGTTTAGGTTAGGTTGAAAATAGGGCTCTTTACACCACCACATGTCCAATATTAGGACATACACATAAGCCTGTAAGTGGCCTGTTGTGTGCTCTAGAGAAGGAAGAAATATAGAAGTCATCTTTAGATTTGATTGTCCTAAACTTTAGTGTTGATGACCGATAGGGTTATAGATCTTTTACGAAATCCTATGAGCCAGGTTTTATATGTAGAGAAGGTCTCATTAGGGCTTTTATATACAGAAGATAATCACCTTATTATTCAGGACACACATAGATAGAAATGCTTCTTCAAATCTTTTGTGAAATACTAAAAATTAAGAATAATTTCGTCAGTTATACTATGGCTCTTCTTCAAGCCTTGTATTTATTACTCTTCCGTAGATTAGAACCATGCGACCATATAGAAGACCACGTCTTCATCTCACCCTAAAGACATTCCTACCATAGGTTTTTATTTTTGAATAAATAGCCTGCTTTATTCCGAAAATACTCAATGTGTATACAGAATACCTTTAAAATTGAGAATGAATGATTGTGTGCTTTTACAGCTCACCACTTTAAACGTTTACCTATAATTCTTTAAATAATCAATCATATAATTAATTATACCATAATTAATTAAGCTGCAATCAATTATTTGTTAAACATTTGTGGAAAATCCATACTAGTAATTTAAGATGATTTAGCAACTTTCTTACCTCAACTAAACCCCAGCAACCAATCAATAGGTGACAAATAAAAATAACACTTAATTTGCAGTTCGTTCTTTCCCAACACCTGTACATTACCCTGCGAATCGAATACGCCTAGGCGGCGTATCATATTACACAGCAAATTTATTTACAAAAATAATGATTGAGAATGACTCAATAAATGAATGAAGCTACAAATTTGATGAGTGGCTGTGTTATATCTCTATGCACATGGAAGTGTGTGTGTATGTGTCTACCAGAATGAGTGATTGGTTCATATCATATTTTTTATAGCCTCGCAGGGTAAAAAACAAAGCACCAAAACAAGTGGCATTTACTTTATCACTGTCATTGCTGATGCTGTGTTGTGACACTCAAACACACATTCGCATGCACACAATGACAACTGTCAATGTATATTTTATGATTTATTTGTCATTGTTATTGCTGTTGTTTTTGTCGTTGTTTTGCTGTAGAAATAATTGACGTATTTAGTTTTGAAAACTCACATATTTTAATTTGTTTAATTGTCTCTTCTGTTTAGTTAGTCAGTTTATCATTCTCTATGTCTGTTTGTTTGTCTATTTGTTCGCCTGTCAGTTCCATTGTTCGTTAAAAATAGTTTGTAGTAATAGTGTTTTTTTTGCAAGTGAAGAAAGGTTAGTTACTGGAAGCAAAGCAAACACATAGAGGGGATTTTTTTTTTGAGAAAAAAGTGTCAACAAATAAAATTATACATCTTTTATAGGCATATAGGAAAAATTCCATATGCAACATTTTATAGGCAGAAGATTTTCTATATAATAGAAGATCATTTATTGAAAATAAAATAGGCAGTTTGGATAGTATACCTTTAATGGGACTGTAATTTAAAAAGTAATTTAAATAAAAAAATGAAGACCGGAATACGTTTTCCGGTCTATAGGAAAGTCTTAAGAGGATAATCTGTCTATAGGTCACCTTTAAGGGGACCCCCCATTCTCGGGGTCAACATTTTTTTGATTTAATTCGATTCTACACTAATTCAAGAATGTCTCTACAAAATTTCTAGTGAAAATCTCAAGAACTCTTGAAGATATAGCCGATTTATTGTGTCAGCATCAAGTGACGGCTAAAGGGCTTCTCAAACTTTAAACGTGTTTTTCTCTTTTGCGAATGGCGGGCACGATAACTCAAAAACTAATAACCCAATCGATTTCAAATTTTTACACGTTTCGCTGTGAGTGTATAGCTATCGTATGAACTAGGATGAAGCCAATCGGTGAATATCTTCTTTATTTTTAAACTTGGTTTTTGGTCAAAATTCGGCGATTTTTCAAAAATATTTTTTCAAAGGTCCGCCATTTTGTTAATTTTAGAGCGAAGTCAATAATCCTAGTTCATACGAGAGCCAGACATGTACTCTTTCTAACACCGTTGGAATTTTCGGATTCCGATGATCCAGTGAGGAGTTATCATGCCCGCCATCAAAAATAAGGACTTTTCATTAATTACAAAAAACAACAACAAAGCAATGACAAAACTTTTTTGTAAATTATTTTTCTTCTTTTTTAAATCTTCAAATATATATGTGCAAAGTTACAAACCTTAACAAGCATTGGTATTGATTTACCAGCCCATTGAAAATCGTGAAAAATTAAAATCGATAATGGGTGGGGTTCCCTTAAAGGTTTATATGTCGATAGAAGACTTATGAATGTCTATGAAATGAAATATGTCTGAACTTTTGAAGTTCGTATTTCTACTAAAGAACGTATCCTATCAAAAGAAGACCTGTAGATGGTCTATATCAGTAGAATGCCTACATAAAGTCTTATATATGTAAGAGTTCTTAATATATTATTTTTGTCTGTACAATAAATCACATGAAAAATGTCTTCTGCCAATGAAAGAGCTGAAGCTTAAATCCATAGAAGACCAGTTTAATATATACTTGGACTTGTGGACCTACCTAAAAAACGTTTCTCTATAAATGACCAGAAAGGGGGCTTATATTAAGAAGAAATGCATGTAGGAGTTCTTAATATATTATTTTTGTCTATACAATAAATCACATGAAAAAGGTCTTCTGTCAATTAAAGAGCTGAAGCTTAAATCCATAGTAGACCAGTTTAATATATACATATCAAAAGGACTTGTTGACCTTCCTAAAGAATCGTCTCTCTATAAAGGACCAAAATGGGGCCTTATATTAAGAAGAAATGGAGAAGCTTCAACAAAAGACCTAAGAAAATTTTCACTACAGACAAAGCAAAGATATACCTCTAATATAAAAAAGCCAGAATATTACTGTCTTAAATTAAAAAGGTAATAAGTCCTATTTTTCTAGAAATTGAGATTTTGATACATAAATGTTCCATATACATGACATGCACATCGATTTAATAAAAAAAGGTAAAAATAATGTTTTATTAAAGGCGCTAAGACCAATTTATCACATGGCACTCCGACTAAATTAGCTGTAATTTTATATTTTGGATTCTCATTGAGTAGGAAATATTTCTACAAAAAATGAACAATATTGCCCTAAGTTTCTGGGTAGCCCCTGTCTCTCCTGTTAAATTTTACATGTTAAGTCAGCGAAACTTTGAAAGTCTGTTTTCAGTGAATGTTGTAAGGATAATAGTAATAAGGATTAGGTAACAACGTCGTTAAGTTCGACCGGTTCGAACTTTTAAATCCTTCAGCACGTGGTGTACATTCAAAATTCCTTAAGCCGGGACATTTATATGTGGATTATGTTATTGCGTTATGTGGAAGTAGGTTATTTATGCCCTGTAACTTGGGGATATACAAAAATATTGTGGTAAGAAGATTTTCTACTCAATGATAATCCAAAATATAATAATAGCTTGGGGAAAAAGAAATCCATTATTATTTTTTGGTGTAAATGGTTAAAAGCTGTTATGGACTGCTAACACGCCGGTCAACTTCGATAATTTCTCCGATTTTATCGACATTTTCGATGAACGGCCTACCTGTGCGAGGTTCATCTTTAACATTAAAAATTTCTGAACTGATTCTACGAAACCAAAATTGCACATAATTGGCTGTAACAGTATCGGAACCATGAACATCGTTCACAATTTTAGCCGCTTGGTTCTTTCGCCTTTGTCAAAAAATGTAAAATGTACCGAATTTTCTCTTTGTTCACTTCCATTTTTAGCACCCTGTAACTCACAACTGAATGCACCAAACAAAAAAACAGCAAAATAATTTTTTTACTGCGAAACGTCACCCTTCCAACGAGCATAAATCTGAAATTGTTGGATCGATACTTTACGAAAAATCTATCAGTACAGCCATCTACCTAAAAATAATGGATTTTTCAACCTAATATATACTTCAATTTATGTTTGCGGGTATCAAAAATGCCACGATCGTTAGACGATACAAAAATGTGGACCTATCAGAAATACTAATTTGGAACGTTCTTAGGCTTTCCGACTGTAGAAGATTTGCAATCTATAAAATACGACTAAAGTCATTCGTTTATAGCTGACCTAGTGAATGTCCATAGGAGGCCTGATGAATACTTAACAGAGGACCTGAGACAGACCTAAGAAGTATTCTCTATATAAATGTTCAGAAAGCCTCCTTTCTTTCTATAGAGTTTATGAAGAATTTCCAAAAGAAAACCTGAGAAAATTCTAATTGCTACAAACGATCGAAACAATGTCTCCGAAGTTAAAAAATGAAATCCTGTCTATTAAGATCTGATTTTTTTTCTGTAGACGAAATAAACAGAAATGTGTATTTGGTACCCAAAAATATATAAATACTATATAATGTAAGGGTACCATAATATGGAGCTGTTGATGAATGAATACCAATATTGATAATTTTAGAGAGATTGGGAGATTTTTCCGTTAACCAGAAGGACGAATATCAAACTAAGACAATTTTGCTGAGAATCGTAACGAAAATCTAAAATCGAAAATTCTAAAACGAAAATTGCAGGAACGTTTCCTACTAAGAGCAGCAAAGGAAATATAAATGTATTCGATATTGGGAGGCCGAAGAAATGTTTTCAGCTAAATAGAGGTCTTTTCGTCGGAGAAGAGGACGATCTTCTGTCGATATAATCACCAGAGGAACACAGAGCAAAAAACCTTCACGTGCACTCTCAAGACTTAAAGAGACTGACTTAGAGTTTAATATTGTGTTTTGTTTACTAAAAGCTGTTTGTAGAAAGTCTCTGCATATTAAATATCATACAAATACTTAAAAGGTATAGAAGACCTGTAGGAACCCGATATAAGGAGTTATTTATATACTCTTTATAACCGGTTATGGTCAAGGACGACCCCTATGATTTTCTATGTAAATCATATGATATTTATAAGATGAAATGGGCGGAGAATTTTAATTTTGTGTGGTTTTTCACGTCGCCACAATTATAAGTCGACCACCACAACTTATGTGTCCAACCAATTAAAAGGGCTGTTTTGATAAAAATTTGATTAATATTCAGCAGGTGACATCAACCACGATTTTTTGTGTTCAATCCGATGTTTAACGGGTCAAAAGGGTGCAAATATATTGTCCAGACGCGGAATTTAGATCCGTAGAAAGTTACAGTTCCATGGTAGTTGTGTAGGGTATCTTATGGTCTCTCACGTCCGACTATACTGTTTCGCTAACTATTTAAATTCTCTATTTATTTCTTATTAATAAAACCTCATGTTTCAATTTGTCTGTTCAATTAGAATAACTAATTTTTTTCTTAAACTTTTTTTAAATTTTAAAAACTTTTCAAAAGTTAACCACAAAAAAGTTTTTTTTTTCGAATAAAGTGAAAAATTAGAAAATACCGCAGTTGACAGTTGGACGGAATTGAAATTTGTGGTTCGTTTGTGTAATGAAAACCCATTAGAAGTTTTCATGAATCTGGAAAACATACTAGTCACAAAGATTCATACAAAGTAACGCGTTATAATTTAAGATGGAAAACTTAAATGTAAAAAAATAAAGAAAGTATAATATATTGAAATAAATCAGTTGCTCATTGTAATTTTGTATGATTTTCTAATCTAACATTGTAGTGTTATAAATTTATTTGATTTTTTTTTATTAATTTTATTGAATTTTTTGGACCTAGTATTTTGACCATTGTATGGTTGACACACCATAGTTTTGATTTTCCCCAGCGAATTTATAAAAAATAATATTTAAAAACCAACACCTTTCTCTTTGTGGAACAAATAATAACATCCCTTATGGGTGTCTAGTGTCTGCTTTCATAAATACTATAAGGAATTCTGTAGACCTTGAGACTACCCGATTTTTTTGCTGTATAAATTCACTACCTTTTAATTCCACATGATATACATTTGACATTTGTAAATAAAACACAACACTGACACAGAAAACCAAAATACTATAGAACAGCATCCTATCTTGTGGTTGGGTCTCCCTCACTCATCATGATGAAAAGGATTTTTTGTTGGTGTTTTGTGGCACTTGAAGCCGATTCATAAATAATGTCCATTATACTGTCAACATATTCCAAAAATGCCACTCTTCGTCTTCATAGTTACATTTGAATTTTTTAGCAACATTTTATTTTTCTCTCTCTCCTTTTGCTTCTTTTCACATTTTTGTTTTTGATATGCAAATATATTCTTGTTTTATTTATGTTGACCAAGAAGCAACCTTTCTTTGCTTCACACATTTTTCAGCTAATTTGCAAATTTTTTGAAATCCTACTTCACACATTTTGTTTGCCAGAGAAAAAGGAACAAAACAACATCAACAAAGAATTCAACTAATTCATGTACATACTCATCTAAGCTTCGGCATAGAAATGGAAATGCAAAAAAAAGAACGAAATGTGGAAGTTTGATGTAAAAGAGAATAAAAATGCAAAAATGTATTTTCAGTTTTTTGATTTGTTAGTTCGCTTCGTGGTATACAGTAGATGGGCGGGGAGTAAAGGAAGCTAAAGGATATATTTAAAATAAATCTTTATATTTGCACTTTAAGCGATATATGCAGATATATGTCGCATGAACCAAAACATTAACTCTGCCTGCTGTAATTTTTTCATTTAGGACGGGTTATGGGCAAAGAAGACCTCTATTATTATAGATAATGATCCGTAAATATTTATGGGATCAAATGAACCGAAAATTTAATTTTCGCCACTTTTTCTTGTCCCTCTAGAGCCATTATGAAAAAAGGATCTGATCAAAGAACAAGCATGAATCTTTTGATGATAATTGGTCAATGCATGCACAAAGACTTTTGTGTAAAATTTTCATTTTATAAATATTTACAGGGGTCTACGTATTCTGATATTGTATAGTATTACAATTACCAGAATAGAGAGCGGAAATGTTCCGCTGATCGTTTTGAATCTTTCATACAGTTCCGGTTATGGTCAAAGACGAGGCTTATAATTATACCCTTCACCACACTGTGGTACAGGGTATTATGTCTTTGTGCATATGTTTGTAGCAGGCAAAAGGAAACGAGATAGACACATGGTTCCTTTCGAGAATATGCATAGAATCACTTTCTGAGTCGATTTATGCATGTCCGTCCGTCCGTCTGTAGATGTTAAATTGTAAACAAAGTGCAGGTCGCATTTATGATCCGATTTGGATGAAATTTGGTACAAGTCACTTATTTGGCCCAAGGACGAACCCTATTGAAATTGGGAAAAATCGGTTCAGATTTAGATATAGCTCCCATATATATTTTCGTCCGATTTAAGGTAAATGGGGCTCCAAAGTCCCTCTATATTTTTCGATTGGCACGAAATTTGGCACAGAGTACTGAATTAGGTCCAGAATGATTTGTGCCAAGTTTGGAGAAAATCGGTTCAGATTTAGATATAGCTCCCATATATAGTTTCGTCCGATTTGAGGTAAATGGTGCACCAAAGTCTCTATATATCATTCGATTTGCACAAAATTTGGCATAGAGTACTTAATTAGGTCCAGAATGATGTGTGCCAAGTTTCGGTTCAGATTTAGATATAGCTCCCAAATATAGTTTTTTCGATTCTATGTAAATGGTGCACCAAAGTTCCTATATACCTTTCGATTTGCATGAAATTTGGCACATCGAACTGAATTAAGTCTAGAATGATGTGTGCTAAGTTTCGGAAAAATCGGTTCTGGTTTCGATATAGCTCCCACATATATATTCGTCCGATTTTACATAAATGGTGCACCAACCTTCTAATGCTTATCCGATTTACACAATTTTTTGCACAACGTATCAAGTTGAGACTTGAATAATGTTATTGCGTTTTGTTCAAATTGATGTGCATGCTGCCATAGCTTTCATATGTATTTCGAATGGAAGTCTGAATTAAATTAAAATTTTAACTGTGCGGCGAACGACTTGTACCATGGTACGAAGTCGACTTTAAATCTGCCCGAATGAAATTAAATTTATCATAGGTTGCAGAAAGACTTGCGTATGTTCCTTGGAGGGATACATATGTACAATATACCCAAAGTGGTGAAGGGTATCATATAGTCGGCCCAGTCCGACTTTACTGCTTTCCTTACTGGTTTTCGTTTTGGTTTCCTACGCGCTCTAGACGTCATAATTATAAGTCGAACAACACCAATGTTACACGGTGAGGGGATCTGGACATCTATTTAGAATGACTGTTTGCATAATGATAGGTCAACAGGAGCTTGTCAAATCAACCAAGTATTTTGTGTGTAGAATGACAAAATTTTCATCCTATGACATACCAAGGTAAGAAAGATGATCTGTCGACCTCTAGTCGGTCAAGAGAAATATTGCCCAGGCTCGAAATATATAGCTTTTAAAATGTTGACAGTTTGTGGGAGAGGTAAGAGAAGGATGGGTCCAATCGACGGACTTGATCCAGGCGTTATAAAAATATTGTGATGCACAAAGTTTGAATGAAATATTCAAATTTCACCCATTCGCTTTATATAAGATTTACAAGTTTTGCAAATAGTTACCCATTGTGGGGGGAGATACTAGAAGGAGTCTTAACTTCCAAGTCGGTAAAATTATTTTTGTTCACGAAATATTGACCACTTCATGAGGGAGATCCCAGAAAGTGTGGAAGCCAATTCCCAATCTTCAAAATTGTTTTAAATTTCGGAAGAAATATTTTGATGTGCAAAATATATTTTGATATTTATTCTGCGCATCGGATAGATGGACGAACATTTGTAAATCGACTCTAATTTGTCTTAAACGGATTTCGTCCAAAGAAACATGGGGTCTAAAATCAGTATTTCAATGAGCCACATTTTTGTCGAAACAAAGTTTTTATATTATGAGATTATTCAGATCCACTCCTATAGCTGCTATAATTCTTTGGAAACATTGCTTTATAAATCCACGTCTTTAGCTGAGACACCTCCAGAGAAGTAGTTATCACCGATTCCAATAACCATCACAAGCAGTGTCATTCCATCTTAGGCAAAGATCAAAGATCCATCAGTATAAGAGGAGATCTATCAGGATAAGACAATCATTATCATTGTGATACCAGGTCTGATAATAATTTAATTTACCACATCACTATCCATATGTATTTGCTCGACGAATGCCTAAACCAACAGCTGAGTTCTGGTTGTTTTTGTTGTAGCAGCCCTATTGCTTTTACACAACGAGCTGAGGTGACAGACGTTAGCCGAGTAAGACTCAGGTTGTTTCAGATCGTAGACCCCTCTGCCGTGGAAACGCTGAGTTGTGGTAGTCGGACGTGTAGAGTTTCATAGTCTGTATTCCCTGACATTTTGAAAAATGCTGTCCAATTTCCTGGCAAGATTGGTGAAAACTACTATCACATTTAGCGAATTAACTGTCGAAAGTCCGAATATTTTAACACTTTATGGAGCACTTGGACTAAAACAGAGTTTCTAGGATAATGCTTGAGCAATAGCATAGACCAGGTTGGCCCAGATACTAAAGCCAAACAAAAATGTCTGCAGATATGAATCATTTGGGCCGAATAGATTCCATACCTCCTATAGTTTGGAAGCAATTTCAATGCTTGATTTCGAAAAGGGGGCATGATGAATGGTTAGAATGAATCTCAATCACAATCAATCATGATATTTTTGTTCATAGGGACTCTAATATCTATTGTAGAATATTTGGAGCTTAAATTTCGTCTTGTGGTAGTTAGTTAACTGTTCAAGAAAATAAGGACAAATCAAGTAAAAACGTAGATATTTTCAGCCGAGCAGAACATTGTATATCCTCTACCATGAAGTGGACATTTCAAACGCAATTAATTGGGAGATAGGGATATCTTAATAAGTAGACCCATATTGATAAAGAGGTTTCGTTACCCTAAACTGCAATTAAATCGGTGGGCACCATTATTTTGGAGCTATACAAAAACGTGAACATTTTCAATACCAAACGCCCTAGGAGTAATAGCAATGCGTGCCAAAATTTTCAAACTGTATCTTAAATAGTGATTTAAAATATCAAAATATTGACCTATGGCGAATTTGTCTTTCTGTATTCTTAATATCCTCGCCAAGGGTTTTCATCCCCAATATGAATTTTCTACCTCCCACACCAATACCTCTTACTTGATTCTTTACCTGCAATGCTGGCATTTCGGATACTCTAATGGTACAGATCGAAATCGAAATTTTAAATCAAAATTTATTAAAAATTTGTACCTTATATAGGTTAGAAAAATTGTATGCGAATGTTAAAGACACATCATACAATCCTCGCAATGATTATTGATGTTTTCATTTTCAACGTACACTTATTTTGGTTTGTTTGCCCACGGTTGTTTGTACAAACATGCATACACATACATTTTTGTTTTCGTTGAACTTTGTTAGTACGACAACGCATCACCCACACTATATGGGGATGGGGATGTATGCATAATTTTACATAAAAATTTGAAACAAAAATTATTACATTTGTATTTTTATGACTTGGGTACTTTATTAAAAAGCATCTCAAACTTAGGGACCAACCTCACACAACACCCTCATACCTTCTCACAACAGCCAAAACCAACGCAACACAGTGGCACACACACACACACAATTTTTAATATGCACTCAGCTAAGGACGAAGAATGTTTACTTGAAACAAAAAACAAGTGAGCAACAACACAGGCGACGACAGTAAATAAAACGAAAAACAACAACAACAGTTAAGTGACTGAATTATGATTCTGGTTGTTGTTTTTTTTTCTTTTTTTGGCAAAATAAATATATGACTCTATAGTCGGAAAATATTTTGCCCCCCAAGCCTGCCGCTATCCACTCTGGAGGCACGCGAATGAAATGAAAATATGTTAAATGAAAACAGGTAAATGGAAGTCAAATTTTATGGAATGGTTACACATTTTTGTTTATAAACATAAATATATGCATGACGACTTAGAGGAATCTTTTGAATAAAAAAAGAAATGCAAATGAATATGAAAAAATCAGCAGCATTGCTCTTTAATAAATATTCATTCTTTTAAAGCGTATTTTCTTCGGATAATTTTTTCGTCGGCATGTAAAATTAATGAAATATATGAGGTAATTTGGAAAAATATGATCTTAAATTTAAAACAGCTTCACAATAGATCTATGACACTGACGTAGTTACCAAACTTCAGAATATATATAGGGTCTATGGCAAACTGCTGACAGGAGAATAACGGAAATTAAGGGTATCATGGACTTTGCATATTAATGTTAAAAAATATGTGAGGACATTTAGAAAATATGCACTTAAGTTTATAACGGCTAATAATAATAGGTTTATAATATACCAATAGGGCCCTGAAGTAGTTTTCAATGTGCCAAATATAAATTAATTATTACACTGTGCAACTCAAAAAAATAATTGCGGTGAAATACCAACAGATTATGAAAGAGAAGCTAAAAAAAGAAGACACGTGTATAAAATGCCATACAAAACGAGAACGCAGATAACGAGCTTAATGATACATGTAAACAAGGCCACCAGTTCCCATGCTAGCTCAGCATCCTTCTAGAACGACTTATTGTTGGAAAAATGTTTGTTGTTTTTTTAAGATTTTTGTCGTTTATGCTGATTTTTGAGTTCTAGTATATTTTGAGACTTATAGTAAGACATTATGGCGAAAATTTCTGTAAAATATACTGAGCACCTTTAACCCCGTTTTGCATCAGTTTTCAATCACGAAAAGACCCCTTCTTCTTTTTTTAGCCCCCCTTTTATAATCTATTGGAATTTTCCGGTAATTATCAAAAAAAAAAAAAAAAAACAGTAAAGAAAGTAGTAAAGTCGGAAGGGGCCGAATATATGATACCCTTCACCACTTTGAGTGTATTCAACAGATGAATCATAACAGACGTCGCATTTTTAAAGGACCAGTAAAATGAAATTGGAACCATAAACACGTCATTCTGCAACCAATACTAAATTGTTCATTTGGTCAGATATAGAAGCTATATCTAAATCTGAACCGTTTTCAGGAAACTTAACACACATCTAGACCTAATTCATTACGCTGTGCCAAATTTGTGCAAACCGAAAGATATTAAGGGACTTTGGTGCACCATTTACATTAAATCGGACGAAAATATATATGGGAGCTATATCTAAATCCGAACCGATTTTCAGGAAAGTTAACACACATCATTCTAAACCTAATTCATTACGCTGAGCCAAATTTAGTGCAAATCGAGAAATATATAGGGACTTTTGTGCACAATTTACCTTAAATCGGACGAAAATATATATGAGATCTATATCTAAATCTGAACCGATTTTGAGGAAACTTAACACACATCATTCTAGAGATAATTCATTACGCTGTGCCAAATTTCGTGCTTATATCGACTCAAAAAGTGATTCTATGCGTATTCTCAAAAGGAACCATGTGTCTGCCTCGTTTTCTTTTTGCCTGTTACAAACATAGCACAAAGACATAATACCCTGTACCACAGTGTGGTGAAGGGTATAAAAAGAATTTGGTTCAAGAACCTCAAAATAGCGACAATTGGGGGATACCCTTATATGGGGGCTACCAGAAAAAATTGACCAATATTTATAATTTATAGTGGAGAGATGTGCTACCTAATAAGAACTCGACTTACTAAATTACAGTCAATTCGGTCGAAAAATACGATCAGAACCCCCAAAATACCAAAAATTTGGGGGTACCGTTATATGGGGACTACCAGAAAAACTGGAGCTATATTTATAATTTTTAGTGGAGTAATTTGGTACCCAATAAGAACCCAATGTACAAAATTTCAGAGAATTCAGTTATAAAAGGAGCCCAAGAACCCGGAAATACCGAAAATTGGGTGTACCCTTATATGGGGGCTTTCCGAAAAAATTGACCTTTATTTATAATTTTTGGTAGGGAGATTTACTACCCAATAAGAACACAAAGTACCACATTTCAGCGAATTCGGTCGAAAAATGCGATCAAAACCCCCAAAATACCGAAAATTGGGGGCAATCTTATATGGGGGCTATCCGAAAAAAATGGACCTTTATTTATAATTTTTGGTAGAGAGATTTGCTACCCAATAAGAACTCAAAGTACCAAATTTCAGCGAATTCAGTTAAAAAACGCGCTCAAGAACCTCAAAATATCGAAAATTTGGGGGTAATCTTATATGGGGGCTATCTGAAAAAATGGACCTTTATTTATAATTTTTGGTAGGGAGATTTTCTACCCAATAAGAACTCAAAGTACCAAATTTCAGCGAATTCAGTTAAAAAACGCGCTCAAGAACCTCAAAATACCGAAAATTTAGGGGTACCCTTATATGGGAGCTATGCCCATGACCTGTACTTTGTTAACAAAAATACATGGACGGACAGACGGACATGCATAAATCAGAAAGTGATTCTATGCATATTCTCAAAAGGAACCATGGGTCTATCTCGATTATTTTTGCCTGTTACAAACATATGCACAAAGACATAATACCCTGTACCACAGTGTGGTGAAGGGTATAAAAATCGGTATTTGTGGTACAGTGTTATTATATTTGTAAGGGCCCGGGCCCCTCGAAATGATTTTTTTTCACAGTAAATTTATGTTTGCAACAGCAAAGTTTTTCATTTTGTACTACCGGAAATTGGCATAGGGTACTGAATTGAGTCTATAATGACGTTTCGTGAAGATCGGTTCAGATTTAGATATAGCTCCCTCATACATATTTTCGTCCGATTTACGGTAAATGGTACACCAAACCAATTGAGACTAGAATGACATTATTGCGTTTTGTTGAAATTGGTGCAGATGCGGACATTCCTTCCATATATTTCGCACGGGTGCCTGATTGAGATTAAGTTTTGAAGAGTGCCGCATACCGAATAGCGTGTATTAAGTATGCTATAAATACATTTAAATTAGTTTGTCCCATTGTACACAGACTCTGCCTGAATGAAATGAAACTTAGCAGATGTTTCAGAATATATGTACGGATTGATGTAAGTCTATTCGCATATTGATAAAGATCACATAGTTAAGTTCGTTCAATTTCATGTCAATGTTCCTTCGAAAAGGCGACGTCTATTAGGATATATACGTAGGGTATCATATAGTCGGCCCAGTCCGACTTTATGCCATTATCTTTAAAACAGCTTAAAATATACCAATGGGACACTGACGTAGTTATCAAAGTGTCAAATATAATTTAATAATAATAAAATTATAAAATCTAAAAACTTCGTTAAGTTCAGATGGATATTCAAATCGATGGGGACTTTTATGTGAGGCCTATGTCATGGTAAATTACTTCCAGCAGGAAATAGGGAAACTTAGCGGGTATCTGGGTATATAGGGGCTATAGTAAAAGTTGGACTGATATTGAAAAATTTTTTGGTATGAAACTTTGATAACCAATTATTATCAAAAGTATCACAATAGAACTAATTTGAGCGAAAAGTGTTAAAAATACGGAATAAATAGGGTACCATTATATAGGGGCTGCAAGAATGAAACTCATCTATACATTAACATCGACATAGTCGACACGCTGCAGCTGAGGATGCCCCAGCTCAAAAGGTAAATAAAAACCATCCAACTAATCCAACTGGTTCACGCAGAAGGGGAAGGACTTGGTGGAAGATAACATATTGAAACACAAATTGGAAAAACTGACGAGCTTGGAATCTTATTTTATGTTCGGCTTATGAAACAAATGTTCGGTTTCGAGACAGCATAGTAAGTAAACGTGATTTTCTACCTTATATAAAGTGAATTGTAAATCCTTGTGATCTAAACATGACAGATCTTAATATTTATACTAAACTAGCATTTGCCAGCTACTTCGTTAGCTAATGTTGGAATTATTATATCATGTCAAAATATGTCATTTTCTTAGCTTTTTCATAGTAGGGTGAACTCGATATAATGGGTGGAACATTGCGAGCGGTAACAGACACCTTTGAACAAATTGAGAAGGAGTCTGCCAAAGTGGGCCTGGAAGTAAACGGCGAGAAGACCAAGCTGATGGTATCAACGCGCAAGACGTCCAACAGACTCGGGCCAACTGTGGAATTTGGTATATAAAGATTTTATATACCTTGGTACCGCCATAAATAAAACGAATGACATCAGTTCTGAAATTCGGAGAAGGATTGTGATGGCCAACAGATGCGACTATAGTCTATGTTAGCAGTTTAGAAGCAAGGCCACCTCCCGCCAGAACAAACTCACACTTTACAAAACGCTGATACTATTATATGGATCTGAAGCATGGGTACTTGCACAAGCAGATGATGCAGTTCTTGGGGTGTTTGAGAGAAAAATTCTCCGAAATATCAACGAGCCGCTCTGCGTCAACTATGAATATCGGCGCCAAATGAACCACGAGCTTTTGAATATATACGCGGATATCGACATAGTCAGTCGTATCGAGCTGCAGCGACTAGGCAAATGAATGGGGAAAGGCCACG
Source organism: Musca vetustissima (assembly GCF_032173495.1). Lineage (NCBI taxonomy): Eukaryota > Metazoa > Arthropoda > Insecta > Diptera > Muscidae > Musca > Musca vetustissima. Next base: position 16,541 of record NW_026879482.1, read on the forward strand.
AATTAGATGGAAAGGCCAAGCAGAATACTACATCTCAGTACATGGTCTTTCAAATTAAAGGAGATTCGCACAAGACCGACGTTACTTGAAACCTTTTTTAAGCTCGGCTTATTGAACCACCTTTCTGTAATAAGCCAGGTAAGTTAGTAAGTTCGAATTTTCAAAACTGCCTATATCACAGCCAATAGAAATCTTATTTCCCAATTTCATGATTCCAGCCCGAATCATGGAATCCTAGCTCGAAATTCCAAGATTTCAGCTCTATCGATTCATTAAAAATTCAAACTGCATCAAATTTAGTACCATTTAGTAGACATAAGTACAAATATATAAAACTATCTACATACCTCAATTCTATAGTGCAGTAGTAATATTATTTCCCGATTTCAGGGTTCAAAATCTATCGGTTCACACAAATTGTACCATTTTTAATACCATATTGTACTTTTCGTACACATCCAGATCAATCTGACCCTCCAAATTTAAATTGTACTAAATTTATTACGGTTCAGTAATTTTCGTATACCTACGTGAGTACTCACTTTCAGAACCACGTCCTTATATCGACACTACTTCTCATCTTTAATTCGCATCCCAAATGTTAAGCTTATAGCTCTATTCGTTCACATGCTACGAAATTGTACCAAATTTAGTATATTCTAGAAATTTAAGGAAACTTATGGTTCGAATTTCCCAAAAAACCTTTAGTACTTCTATCCTACTAAATTAGTGATCCTCATTTTAACTTTAAGATTTCTAACTCTACCGATTTGCAAATTACAAATGATACCACATTTAGTAATTTTAAGGCTTCTCGTGCCGTTTCTGAGACCTTCGGACTGAGACTGACTGACCCTCACCCAAAATTTCAAGATTAAGTCAGTCCATCAGTCTTATTAGTATAGATATCGGCTATATAGTTGGATTACCTCTGGTACCTCCTCCACAAACTGTCACAATTTTTAAAAATAATAAATTAAAAAAAAAAAAAAAAATAGCCAACCCTATACTAGACAGTAATATCATAGACCTCCGATAACCAAAGGCTGAGGGTATATATCTGTCCGACTTTTTTATTTGTAATTATTGTAATAAGAAATTTTACGGGTGTTGCTATAAGTGGAGAGTATCGAGAATTAGTATGAGAGCAGGAAATGTATCATTATTAGGTCAGAAATGTATATAGAAGCCCTCTTTCTATTTAACATTCCAAGTATACGCTGATGTCCTAAAAGCGATACAGGAAGGTGGGTGTAGTTGATGGGAAACATTGGCATTCGGATGATGAAAAATGTTGTTAGCCGGACAAATATTAAATCCTTTAAACACTTTTTCATTTTCATCCACAACAACGAAATTACCCAGCTTATCTACGCCTCTGTCCTACCATGTAATATTATTGTGCTGTTAACTAAATTGCTTACAGCTACTTTAACATTAAATAATTTGTTACTTGTTTTTGTTGTAGCTGCTGCTGCCGTTTTTTTTGTGGCTGGTGTTAGCCAGCCTCTTGAATTATGGACATGCGTTTCACTGGCCTCTTGTCGGAGCATCAAAAGCGTGTTATTAAAAACAAAAAAAGACGGCTACATTAAAACGACTTACGAGAGGATTCACGTACTTATAAAGTCATAAAATTAAATTCTACCACCACTCAAACACTCACACCAGTAGAGGATGAATAATTCCGTTTTGTAGACCAATTTTTTTTTCTGTTTTACCTTTGGCAAGGTAGCTCAACCAATGTTGCAATACAACTTTTTTGTTTTAGGGAAAATGTTTTTTTTTTTTTTTTGAAACGCATAACAAGACAAATGAAGTCAGCCGAATATACAGCCAACTAAAAATCCAAAAACGAACAGCAGAGAAAATTGCTTTATATTTCCATGCAGGTTGGTTTCTGAATTTGTTTTTAGAAAATATTTTTTTTGTTTTTGGTTTAATGAAAATTTATGTTGAAACTTTTTTTTCGTGTATTTGATGGTTGTTTCGGTAGTTCTTGTAATGTTGGTTTGCTGGTCCTCACTAGTAGCTACTGTGGCTGACATGATGTTATTTTATTCTGTTAGGGAAAAGTTTTTAATTTTCCTATGTACATATGTAGGTATTTGGTGTGCGTGGTTTGTTAATATATTATTAGTAATTTGTTTATCTTATCTTGTCATTAATGTTATAATATTTAAAGTAGAGAAGAATAATTGGACACGGTTATATAATGCTGAGTTTAGCCTGGAAGAAATAAGTGTAAAGTTTGGTCATGACGAGATGTTTTGCCCTCTGTCATGAGGAAAATTTACTATTATCATGAATCATGAGGATCATTTGTACCTTAGAGAAGTCAGAGTTTTATCAAAAAAATGGTCATTTGTTGAGAAGAGTACCGTATAAGGGGATGGTATTCTCAGGAACGCATTATATAAGATAATCCTTTATGAAAACCTGGAAATATTCATAGGAGATCAGATGCGGTGTAAAATTCTATGTAGGCTTACCAATTTGCATCTGTTTGACATAGATCACTCAATATTTAAGATAGATAGTTTTGAAATTTTTCCATACATCGTTTCAGATTTAGACATAGCTCCCATATATATTTTCGTCCGATTTAATGTAAATGGTACACCGAAGTCCCTATATATCTTTTCAGTTTAACGAATTGTGGCATAGCGATAATAAGTTTCAAGAAAATCGGTTCAGATTTAGATATAAATCCCATATATATATATATATATATATTCGTCCGATATAATGTAAACGGTGCACCAAAGTCCTTATATATCGTTCGATATGCACGAAATTTGCACAGCGTATTGAATTAAGTCTGGAATGATGTCTCCTGAAAATCGGTTCAGATTTAGATATAGCTCCCATATATTTTCGACTGATTTAAGGTAAACGGTGCTCCAAAGTCCTTAAATATCTTTCGATTTGCACGAAATTTTGCAAAGTGTACTGAATTAAGCCTACAATAATGTGTGCTAAGTTTCGTGGAAATTAGTTCAGATTTAGATATAGCTCCCATATATATTTTTTCGTCCAATTGTATGAAAACGGCATTCAAACTCACAATTTTTATCCGATTGAGACGAAATTTTAATTTGAGCCTAGAATAAACAATGTTTAGTTTTAATGAATTCAGATCTATGTATATAAATATAGCGTCCATATACATCTATTTTTGTCCACTTTTTAAATAGTGGCCCAAACTCTTAAGGTTTGTATGATTGAAGCGGAATGAATATTGTAAGTATGAGCATCTCTGTATCATTTTTCAATCGAAGATACTACAAACTAGGAATTTTCGTTTTTTGTAGGATTAAATACCTATTGACACACCTTTTTGAATGTCCATGCTTTGTATATAAAATCGTTGGTGAACGAACTTCTCACGGGGGACCCATCGATTCACTCCTTCTGGTACCTCTAACACAAAGTGTCCAAATCGTATACATTTGTTTATTCAATATCATACTTTGCAAGTCGCAATAATCTTTCCTAACCTAGATCTTATCCGAAAATAGGACCCACTGGTCGACTCCTTCTGATACCTCCCGTCAAAACTTAACAATTTGTTAATCAAATATCAAGAGAACTGAATGTCCGATTTGATCCAAACTTTGCATATGAAAATACTTTTACTTTGGCTAGATCAGGTCCGAAGGTGGGACCCAGCGATCCACTCGTTTGGGACCTCCCACACAAAGTGTCAAAATGTTGAAAATTTGTTTAATTAAAATATTAAACAAATGTAAAGTCCAAATTTATCCCAACTTTGCTAATCCTAATACTTTTTTTCTTAACCTAGATCAAGTCAGAATATGGGACCCATCGGTTCACTCTTTCATAGGATAAATTAGTGAACTTTTATATTTTGAATTCTCATTGAGTAGAAAATCTCCCTACCAAAAATGATGAATATTGGCCCAAGTTTTTGAACCGAATTGGCTCTTATTTGATTTTTCAAGTTCTTAAGGGATAACAAATTGCCGTACCCAAAATTATCAATATCAGTTTACATTTTGGTATAGCGCTCACAGAACGGTATCGATCTATTTTCGGTATTTTGAAGGCTTCAGAGGCATTTTCCCTCCGATGTGGCTGTAGTTTGGGGTTTCCAAGGCTAATATCGTTAGCTAAAATGCAAAAAGGCGTAACTAACAAAAACATAATTGTGTAGGAGAAGCAAAAAAATGTTTTGAATGAAAACTATAAACATGTCATGTGAAATGAAAAAGTATGTCCGGCAGGGTTATATTGCATATGATGAATAATAGACTATAATTTTTTTTAACAAATTTAGGTAGTTAGTTTAATGGCAGTCATAACAATTAAGTAAAAACGTGAATTTGTTGTTAGTTACGCCTTTTTGCATTTATCAAATAAACCCACTTGTAGTTACGTCTTTTTGTTTTTTTGTTAATAGAAGGTCCTTTTTTGACCGCAGACGTGTAAAACTTTGTCAACACATGAAGTTTATTGACATTCACAATATTCATTCAAAAAGTCTATTTTCAATTTTTTGTTAGTTACGCCTTTTTGCATTTTAGCCGACGATATACATATATACAGAAAAACATCAATATATTCAATGCTATATATAAACTATATTACCCTGACAACATACTTGTGTAGGGTATAAATAGAGCTCTATGCAAAATTTCCCACTTATTTTCCAAGTTCCCAACGTAAGTGTCTACAATTTGGAACTTTATTTTTTTCAAAACCCCCATATAGACGTCCCCATATAGACGTCCCAACGAATTTAAGGATTTTTGAATGCACACAACTGGTCGAACTTAACGACATTATTACTTGTTTGTTCTTTTCCGATCACGTTTTGGGAATTTGTACGATCGTATCTATCTTAGAACTCAATCTAGATTTGATTAGATTTCTATGGTGTGTAAGGTATGAGAAATTTTGGATTCTCCATAATATGGTTTCGATCTGTCTTTACCATCTGAAGGATCATAATACAGGGCAATGGTGAAGAAAGATATATTAAGGCAACATATTTAGATCTGATCTCAAAGTAAGATATAAGGCTGTGGTATAAAAGCGTCAGAAAGCGCAAATATTGACCCATACTGGCAAATTTTGCATAGTTTCTTTAATTTTAAAGTTTCTAAAATGTACGACAAAAACATTTTCTAGTCATCCAAACCACTGTGGAATGTCACAACCATATGTCATGCAGGTTAGAATTTTCGTTTTGATTTTTTTTTCGTTTGGCACTTCCACATCTCCAAAAAAAGAGCAAGAAGAATAGCAACAACACCAAAAAATATGTTGGATATAAGAAAAAAAACATTATGACAGAATCCGCTAAAAAGCATCGGAACGAGAAAAGTAAAGCCCTTTAAAACAAAGTATGCAAATAAATTTCTGTTAACGTTAAAAAAGAGAATAATGCAGGATTATTTTTCTTACGTTTTTTGTTATTTTTTTGTTGGCACGGTATTTACATTGCTTGTTGTTTAAATTTGAAGTTACTACTTGGAGAATGGGATGAGTTTTGGCATGGGTTATATTTTTGGTACACGTTTAAGTCTGCGTCTTACCTTTTTAATGGTTTTTAATATGATAAAACATAAAATAAAAAATCATGCTACGTCGATATATTGAAATATGTGTCTATAAAATCCCATCAACAAATACATTACAGGGTTTTAAGTGGATTTCCGTGATTTGGCAAGAAAGTAAAAGTTCATAAATTATTAACAAATAAATAATAATGTTGTTATATAAATATTATTTAAAAATTAAGGAAAACACAAGAAATCAATGGAGCGAAATAAAGGTGTGCTATATAGAGAAATGTTAATAAGAATAACCAAAGAGGCAAGTGATGAGTGGGGTTAATTGCTAATATGGACTTTGATCTGCATTCCCTAAACAATAATTTAATTTAAATATTTTTTGGGATTTATTTCCAGATCTCGAACTTTAATTTTGTTATATTATTTTTCAATTTTTATTTTTTTTGGAATGACTGATCTAGTTTAGCCATTTAATGTCATTCATTGACAGCATCGATGATACATCCAATCAACATCTGAATAATATTTACAAATACGCATAGTCATCACCTGGCAGCATCTCAACGAAACGTCAACAACACAATGATAACCTCGTTCGCAAGTAATTGTTACCAATTAGCAGTATATTATATTAAAATATTTATTTATATTAAAACATTTATATATTTTAACCATATATTTGAAGTTATTGTCATTTTGAACAAATTGCTTTTAATATTTATAGTCATGGGTGTAGCAAAGATTTTACTCAAAGTTATCCACTTCTAGCTACGTTTATGAGTGTGAATGCAAATTATATTGACATTTAGTAGGTGCTAAATTTCCAATAACTTTCAAATTAATGGGCGTGCACACAAAGAAAGCAATAATTTTTTACCGTAAAGATTATAATGAGAATGTTCAACAACTACTATTATTTACACAATGAATAACAACGACAGTGTAATGAACGTGTTGTCATATTAATTAGGTGTAAACGAAATTTTCAATTTTTAAAGTTTTAGTTTTCTATTGGTATGGTGATACTTTTTTATATCATATGCATCAAAATAAATCGTATGGTCGAAATATTGAAAATTCCTTTTAAGGATGAAAACCCCAAATACAATTTCATACAAATTCGTGATCCATTTTTTTTGCTGTTTGCCCTGTAGTTTGTGAAGAAAAAAAGTGAAACCAGTAAGGAAAGTAGTGAAGTTGGACGGGGCCGACTATAGGAAGGAACTTTGACATGAAACTGAACAAACTTAAATATGTGATATTTAAGTGATTATTTATAACTCTTTCGAGTCGAGCTTGATGATCTAAGTTTTGCAATGAAAAGGAAAGTCAGCAGAAGAACCTTCGTACCCACCACTATGCCACGCGTTTCTCAGTTGGTTAAGCGGCTCATCAGGCTTATTGGGCTATGTGGCTTTACAAATGTCGTACGTTGATAACTTGTATTTATTCCGCCCTGATGCGAAACTTGCATATGCGAATTAAATTCAAATTTGTCAAAGTTCGACATTTGTCTTCATTCTAGGAACAGTCCTTTTTAAAGCAGATTTTTTGTTGTTGTATCGATGGATAATTAATCCACACGCCTACAATTGCTTCTATGGTATACACATGTTTTTGCGCAACCGTTTTGGAAGTGTGTTGATGGCTCAGAAAGTTAAGTGGTCTGGCAACATTTGTGTTGCTCCGTCTGTTGATGAATTTTGCCTTGTAAGGGCAGTGATCATTTGAAAGTAATTTTAAGTGATTATTTATAACTCTTTCGAGTCGAGCTTGATGATCTAAGTTTTGCAATGAAAAGGAATCTTGATCTTTATCTATATCTAAACCGACTAACATCAATCCCTATACATGTCATTGTGCAACCTATGCTAAATTTTGTAAATCGATTTAAAACAAGATTGACACACGCTATTCGGTATGCTGCACTGTTTAATATTTAATCTCAATCAGACACCCATTGGTATTTGGTGTACAATTAACATGAATAAGTCGAAATTATATATGGAAAGTATGCTATATCTATATATGAACCGAATATATATTAACGTTGTTTCAATCGGCCTAGCTATGGATCTTTAGTGCACCATTTACTTAAAATCGGACGAAAATATATATAGGAGGTGTATGTAATTCTGAACCAATTTCCAGGAAACTTAACACACGTCATTCTAGACTTAATTCAATACGCTGTGCCAAATTTCGTGTAAATCGGAAGATATATGGGTCTTTGGTGCACCATTTACCTTAAATCGGATGAAAATATATATGGGGGCTATACCTAAATCTAAACTAATTTTCAAGAAACTTAGCACACATAATTCAAAGCTCAATTCAGTACGCTATGCCAAATTTCGGACAAATCGAATATATAGGGACTTTAGTGCACCATTTACATAAAATCGGATGAAAATATATATGCTGAGCTATATCTAAATGTGGACCGATTTTCACGAAACTTTGCACACATTATTCTAGACTTAATTTAGTACGCTATGCCAAAATTCGTGCAAATCAAAAGATTTGCAGGGGCTTTGATGCAGCTTTTACCTAAAATTGGGCGAAACTATATATGGGAGCTATATCTAAATATGAAACGATTTTTACGTAACTTAACACACATCATTCTAGACTTAATTCAGTAGGCTATACCAAATTTTGTGCAAATCGAAAGATATGTAGTTACTTTGGTACACCATTTACATTAAATCGGACGAAAATGTATATGAGAGCTATAAATCTGAACCGATTTTCACCAATTTCAATAGGGTTCGTCCTTGGGCCAAATAAATTAGCTGTGCCAAATTTCATCCAAATCAGATTATATATGCAAACTGTACTTTGTTTTCAATTTAACATCAACAGACGGAGGGACGAACGGACATGCATATATCGACTCAGAAAGTGATTCTATACATATTCTCAAAAGGAACCATGGGTCTATCTCGATTTATTTTGCCTGTTACAAACATCTGCACAAAGACATAATATCCTGTACCACAGTGTGGTGAAGGGTATAAAAACTTTGGATACCCTCTACCATAGGTATACTGATAGACACTTGCAATGAAAATATAGGAAACATACCAAGTGGACCTACAAACGAAATTATGTAAACCATTATGTACACCAAGTACAAATTTCAGCAATTTTTAATGGGGATTTTTCCTAAAATCTGAAAACTCCAAAACGTGGACTGATACTGATAACGCATTTAGAAAGTTATATGAGGTTATGCGTAAAAGGGGCAATACTGAGTGCATAGTGTAGGAATTAGCGAATATTTGGGGTTATCATTATATGACCGGTATATGTCAATTTCGAACACAATATTTCAGTATTGTATCTCAATTCTTTACTTCAGGAGGTATCATTATATGAAGAAGATACCTAAATGCCTGCCGATATATTTCATTATCGTCAGGTTCGGGTTATTTTATCACGATATCTTTAGAAGGCAGAATGTTTACAACAGATGGCTAACTCGTCCACATTTTGTTGGGTAAAAACTGACTATTTCGAGTAACGACTATCCCCTATACGCCTATATAGGGATAACCCCAACATACGGAACAAATCAGTTAACTAACAGCTAATATAAAAAGGGGGTTATATGGGGACTACCCTTTAAGAGAGGGTGAATATTAATAATTTTCAGTAGGGAGATTTGTTACCATTATATTGAAAATTGCGCTCAAGATGCCCAAAATATCGAAATTTGGAAACGTTGTAATTCGAATTTTTCGGTTTAGTGTTAGGTGTATGGTTTCACTGGGCGTATATTACGCATTTTCCCATAAACGTTTGTATTATTTTTTGGATTCTATATCGAACCACACATATTTATATAAACGTCAACTTTTATATGAGTGTCAACTATTTTCTTAACTTTTTGTTTTAGAAGGTTAATCTATGGGTGTACTGGGCGGATCATGTATAGGCGACTGTGATTAAGGGAATGATTTCTTTCCCTATATTAATTACTGAGCCTATATTAAAATCTGTTGCGTACACCAGGCAAAGATCAAAATGATTAATTATTGTCTATGGTCTGGGTGACAGATACGATAAAAACCATGTTCAAACCAGACTTTATGTTCAAGTTTAATAACGGGAATGAATCGGCAATAATTTTTACTAGAACACATATACATTTTACAGGATGTAAAATAAATATTCCCATAAAATAAAAAAATTAACACATGACTCCTAATTCCACAGTGTAAAATATAAAACATCATAAAATATATACCTCCCTCAAATGCCGTGGAAGTGATGGACATAACACTAATTACACACTACACCCTAACGGCAAGGTGGTATGTCCTCAAAACACTAAACATGGAATTTTTATTGTACTTACCTTTATTTTAATTATAACTCTTCTACTGGTAACTTTATGTTATTATGAGTGCGGTAGGAGCTGGGGCTGGCGCAAGGAAGCTATGTAGGTGGCTTCGGGGCTGTGTCGATGGTAATTAATTAATGTATGCTAATTTTAAAATCGTGGCGTGGATGCTTCCTAACGCCTGTAGAAGCCGACTCTGGTGTCGTCGTCGTTGTAATAATTGATTGTTTCTTTTTTATGTTTTTTTATTCGCACTCTTGTCAGCTAAACATAAACACACAAATGAACGAGCAAGCAAGCGAGCGACCGAACGAACGAACTTTAAAAGGGTACCGGCGAACTCATTAGATTTGTTATTACTGGTGCTGTTGGTGGTGCTTGAGTGGATGGATAAGGGTTGTCTGTTGGGCTTGGATTATTTTACCAGCTTGGTTAAATGTCTGTTTTGGGTTACTGTTTTTTATGTAGCAACGCGTTGTCTGGCTGTTGGATGTGTTGGTGCTCTTGTACACATGTGTTTATCCCGCTGTTCCGGTGAACTTCGACGACTGCGACGTTGATGATGACGACAACGTCGAATAAGAGTTTGTCATTTATAATGCGGGATTGTCTTAAATGTTTATTAAGTTAATAGAATCATAATGAACCCCACATGTGTTCAGCTTCGCCGTCTTCCTCTCGGAATATGCAGCAACGTCAGTCTGCAGTTAAAGCTAAGCCACTACACGTTGAGCAAATTAATTAATTGGTGTAAATGTGAGTGTGTGGGTAATTGTGTTCACTTTATTTTGTTAATTTTATTACACTTTAGTGTTTGCTGCAAATAAAAGTTGGGAAAACACGAGAGAATGATTAGAATAAAATGCCGTTGTCGTTAATAATGAATTGCAATTTGTTCGTTCATACGTTCGTCTGTCTGTCGTTTTAAGCAATCAAATATTTACAAATAGTTAAAAATGATAATTTGCCATAAATAAATGAAACAAACAAAAACTTCAAATGAATTAATGAATGCAAATCGTGTACACAGCGGCCTGCATTGCTAGACAAACTGACAGGCAGCTAGCTAGCCGGCCATCCAGCCAGCCAGTCATACATTTGTATAATGTATCTGAACAAAATGTTGTTCGGTTAAATATTTGTATTAGCACAAGTGACAGATGTTTGATTTTTGACGGCGCTGTGGCAGAATTTTTATTTCGTAAAAAAGACAAAATTTCTTTGAAATTGGTATTGTATTTAAAAAAAATATATATGATATAAAATTAAACAATTATATTTATTTGATTTTTATTATTTGTCTCTATTTATTTTTCGTTTGAACTTGTAGAAGGCATTAACATATTGGAATTACCTATAATATAGGCTATGATATTCGATATTCTGTCGATGCAGTTCATATTGTTGATCGGCGTGTATCAAGTACCTAGTTAATACCTCCGGGGTTAATACCTTCACCATTACTCCGGATCCAATTCTAATGAATTTTGACTACAGGAGTCTTAAGTTCTGTCTTAAAAAAGCATTGACCAGGTAGAAAAAATCGAAAAATTGTCCCTATTAAAATATTTTGTCCTTACTAAGCCTAAATTAAACTAACGAATCCATCGGAATTAATGCCAGGATTAAAATATCCATTTAGATTTTGTGACAAATGACGTGTGTATTATTATTGGTTAAATAAAGAAGATGGAAATTTCTTAGATAGCTGTATAAATATTTGTCATTGAATAAAACATTTTAGTATAACATCCGCATTCGACTATATGAATTAATAAAATTTATATCAATGTCAAGGACATTTGTAAATCAACTCCAAATTGTCTGAAACATATTTGGTTCAAAGAAACATGGGGTATAAAACCAATATTTCGATGAGGCACATTTTGCCTTGGGTGTATTGTTATATGTGGGCATTAACCGTAATTTAGTTAATTTTTATTATTAATTGACAATTTGCTATATAATTTTTTTTAAAAACCGCTGCACGGTTAAAGATACGAAATAATTGTGGGAACAATAATTTTATGTTTAAAAATTAAATTAAAAAAAAGAATGTACCGATATATTTCATTTTTAGTACTGAACATCGTAGAAATAGTAACAAGTACAGGGTGAGATGACAAAACTACAACCGACTTCAGACTGCTATCAATTCTAAGCCACTTGTCCGACTGCTGTTAAAATTATTCCAGTGACAGCTTAATATATTGTTTACAAGCGCACAAAAGCATTTTGCAGAAAAAAAGTTATTCGTGATAGAATTCAAGCGTGATAGTGTTATTTCTTTATATTTGGCTGGAAAACCACAAGTGGCTATCGTTAGAGCACTCCACCATTAAATGTGAATAAATCTTTTGTGTCTCGTACCATCGCTCGTTACCGTGATACTGGTAGCGTAGCCTGACGAAACAACAGAAGAAATGGCTCGAAAAGTAAAGAAGCGAGGCCGAAAAACGGCTCGTGAGCTGAACATATCGATATTCCATTCGGCAAATGTTGAAAAATGAGCTCGGGGTAAAGCCATTGAAAATCCAAAATGTGCAAGAACTTACACTGTAACGGAAAGAAAATATATTCAAAAGAGCTAAAGAGTGGCTTCGCTTGACCGAATTTGGTTTTCTCCGATGAGAAACCAGTCGTTGTCCAGCAGTTTGTATACAAACAAAGTGATCGTGTTTACTTGCCAAAGTGGTCAGCTGAAAATGTGCACCTTCGGTTGGCTACCAGAACTCAAGCGCTGGTCATGGTGATGGTGTGGGCCGCCATAACAGCCGATTTCCGCTCTCTGCTCGTATTAATCGACCGTGGCATCAGAAGTAATGCCATATTATCGCTAAAATATTCAGGAGGGTGATTAAAGCCTTGGGCACGCAAACATTTTGGCCGCAGACATTGTAAATTCCATCGCACTAAGCACGCGCCACACAATAATGGTTACAAAATGAGGTTCCTCGCATCATTCCCAGTGAACAATTGCCACCAAAATCTCCGGATACCAATCCGTTAGACAAAATTTTGTTGTTATTGTTTTGGTGTTGTTTATTTGTGATTAAAGAAAATTCCTTATTTTATGGAACATCGGAATCTGAAAATTCCAACGGTGTTAGAAAGAGTATATGACTGACTCTCGTATGAATGTTGAAAAATCTATTTTTGACACAAACTAAGTTAAAAAATGTGGAAAAACTTCGCCGAATGACTTTATGCTAGTTCATGCTATAGCAATACTCTCACCGAGTTATGTGTCACAATTTGAAATCGATAGTTTTGGAGTTATCGTGCCCGCCATTCGGAAAAAACACTGTTTGGAGAAAAACGCTTTAGAACTTTGGGAAGTATTCTTGCCTATGCTTGATGCTGACACAATAAATCGGCTTATCTTCAAGAGTTGTTGAGATTTTCACCTGAAATATTATAGGAACATTATTAATTTAGTTTGGGTTCGAATTAAATCAAAACAGGAAATTAGAATTTTTGAAACCGAGGGGGGGAGGTGGTCTTAAAAAAAGTCGGTTATGGCTAAATTGAAATAAACATGGGCCAGGTAAATATTTCGAGGTGTTTCGACCGGAATGGCTGATAAACACTCTACTTTGAGGTTGAGGGTATACAAATAATTTAGGCAAAATAAACCGAATTTTAAAGTATTCCGAATATATTTTTCAGCGTAAATTTCTAAGACTAATTAGGGGTTAATTTTCTGGTATTCCACCATCGTTGCTACAAGATTATCGAGTCTTGACGACCGTTTTATGGAATCTTGACAAAAACATCCAAAATACCGGAAATTTGTACAAAATAAATGTCCATATAACGGGCGTAGACAAACATTTAAATACAAAATATCCTAGGAATATATTATTATCGGTCCATACTGTAAAGGGCCAAGAAACAACGAACTTGTATTGGTAATAGGTTATTATAATAAAGATTTCAAGTAGCATTGACAATGAGATATTCTTGTCAATCAGTCAATTTGACTTATAATTCGCTTGTCACATTACATAGTATGATAATACTATTTTAGTTTCAACCTTTGTTTTTTTTTTGTTTTAGATTATTAAAAAAAAAAATTATGAATGACCAGACACGGATATATAAAAATATGACAATGAAAATGCAAATACATATTTCGTTACATGTGAACTGACACATATCAAGCCTAACAGATTATTTTCATGGCTAAATTTGGTTGTATCTGTTTATTTCGATCGTATTTTATAATTTACTTTTAAATTTAATTGCAAAAATTATTTTATTAGAATAAACTTTTATTAGAATTCGTATAATTCAAGGGTACACGTGTTTATTGTTATTTACTTTATCTTTATACATTAAACAACGTGTGTTTGTTTATGAAAAATGTTAAGCATCATCAGAGCTAGTATTTAAAATATGATTTGTACTAAAACATTTTTAAAATCCGACCAATAATTCTGATAAAAGCAATTCAAAAAACTATGTTGTTAGGGTATTATAGTTTTGTGTGACCCCAAGAGTTTTTTTTTTGTTAGCAGCGAATGGTCCTAGACCCACTGTTTAGGCGAGGGACTTGCTCTACTCCTCGCCGTGGTGATGGAGGGGGTGTGGATGACGACAACGAGAGCTCCCAAGCAGTTAATGGTGAGACGCGCGTGTTGGAGTAAATATAGAAAAGATAAGAAAGAGAGTACAAGAAATAAAACCACAAGAGTTATTAGTTAATATTCTAATTCATTGGATTTATTGGAGATTCTTTCTTTTCTTACAACAATTAAATTACCTTATGTAATTTGGTGTGGTGGCGTCAGAGGCCTGTTAATGCTAAAATGCTGTTATGGTATATACGCTCTGCGGTGTCCGCAGAGGGAACGTACAGAGGCAATACCCGAGCTGTCAATCAGCATCCGTGATCGACTGAGCTCAGGAAGTTGTAGGCCAATGTATCAAACTTAAACACCCACCTTTTAGCATATCCATTGTCATATATCGACCAACTAAGTGGACCAGGCATGTGTCCCGTCCGTCTGTTTTTGGAAATAATCATTTAATATTTAGGGGATGAAATAGATCAAATATATGTATGAAAGAAGTATTATGTACAATGGATGTTGAAGAATAGAGCTGTAAAAAATCGATAGCGTCGGTTCTTTTTTTTTAAGGAATATCGATTGATAGTTTTGGCTATGGACGTTATAGGACAAAATAACATAGGTTAGGTTTTGCCAATACGCCAATATAATTTGCGAGTCTTTTCGACGTTGTGTTTGTGAAAAATAGTATTATAAAATACGTATTTTCGAAAAATAAATAAATTCCCTTAAAATGTAGTTGTAATACTGACGACATTAAATACGCCGTGATCCTTAAAATTATTATCCAAAACCGAACAATGTATTTGTATTTTTCAGAAATAATTCCAAAAATCGTAAAGGAGGATAGGCAGGGGCAGCTGTTATTTACTTTCATATACCATCCCCACATAGGTATTAAGATGAATTATGTGATTTATTTTCAATCCCAAAAGAGATTTGCGACACAACTAAATGTTCAAAGTCAGGAAAAAGTCTACAATGTGTTACAAATATTATTATATCATCGCGTCTTTGTTATATATCTATATCTGAACCGATTTCAGGGAAACATTCAAGACTTAATTCAGTACGCTATGCCAAATTCGTGCAAATCAAAAGATTTCTAGGGACTTTAGTGGACTATTTACCTAAAATCGGACGAAACTATATATGGGATCTATATCTAAATCTGAACCGATTTTCACGAAACATAGAACACATCATTCTAGACATAGTTCAGTACGCTGTGCCAAATTTCGTGCAAATCGAAAGATATATAGGGACTTTGGTTCACCATTTACCTTAAATCAGACGAAACTATATATGGGAGCTATAGCTAAATCTGAACCGATTTTCCCGAAACTTAGCACACATTATTATAGACACAATTCAATACACTACGCCAAATTTCGTGCAAATCGAAGGATATATAGGGTCCTTGGTACACCAGTTACCTTAAATCGGACGAAGATATATATGGGAGCTATATCTAAATCTAAACCGATTTTCACGAAACTTTGTACACATCATTCCAGACTTAATTCAGTACGCTATGCCAAAATTCGGGCAAATCAAAAGATTTCTAGGGACTTTAGTGGACTATTTACCTAAAATCGGGCGAAACTATATATGGGAGCTATATCTAAATCTGAACCGAATTATACGAAACTTTGCACACATCATTCTAGATTTAATTCAGTACGCTGTGCCAAATTTCGTGCAAATCGAAAGATATATAGGGACTTTGGTACACCATTTACCTTAAATCGGAAGAAAATATATATGGGAGCTATATCTATATCTGAACCGATTTTTCCCAATTTCAATTGGGTTCGTCCTTGGGCCAATTAAGTGACCTGTGCCAAATTTCATCCAATTCGAATCATAAATGCGACCTGTACTTTGTTTACCATTTAACATGGACAGACAGACGGAGGGACATGCATAAATCGACTCAGAAAGTGATTCTATGCATATTCTCAAAAGGAACCATGGATCGATTATTTTTGTCTGTTACAAACATATGCACAAAGACATAATACCCTTTACCACAGTGTGGTGAAGGGTATAAAAACTTTTTTGGAAAATACTTCAGGTAGTTTCGATAGGTCCTTTTTTGTGACATCAGTCATTCCAATAAATGAGAATCCAAAATGTAAAATTACAGCCAATTTAGTTGAACAACGTGCTCAAATCCTAAAAGTATCGAAATTTCGGTATTTTTGGATTACCAATGCAGATAGTAGGAAGGAAGATTTGTTACTGTATTAGAACCTAATTGACAGTCAGTTCGTTAAAAAGCGTGGACAAAATCCCACAAAATTTTGAATAATGGGGTAAACCGTTACAAGGGAAGGTGGCCTGCCCCTTTTTCTTCTCAATTTCATTTTTCTACCATTAGAATTCGACACTTCAAATTTGGTGAAGCTAGCTTGTCGGGATGTATTTTATGCCGCTAAAAGTACGATTTCAGCCATAGTGCACTGTTTGGTGGAAATATTGTAACCAAACCTTTTCACAAATTTGTAAAATATGAGCAAAAATATCACCACTATACATCACACGAAAAATTTAACAGGGCAACTCTGTTAATTTAAGCGTGTCATTAGTTAAATAATTATTTTGCAAACATTATTAATCAAATACAAATTTCCCATTGTGAAAGGTGTTAATGTTGGGTTTATTTAATAAGTCAAAAAAAAACTTTCCTAGTTTCCGCTCACAACACGTGCTTATTTTCTTGAATTTTTATAATTGGCTTATTTGTTGTTTATATTTATATATACAAAAGCTAATCTTCCGGTAGATTTGTATTTATTTATGTATGGTTAGATCACTTTTTGGTTCCGTGATTCCATATTTAAATTATGTTAATAATTTTATTTGCACAGAATTGAAGAAATGAAGTCAAGAAAATGAATAGTACAAATCATCCTGTTCCCATTTCATAAATTTTGATTGAAAATTAAAATTATCCATCTATATCGTTACTATAATTTACTGATAAGAAAAAAATGAACAGAATCCAATTAATCCTCTAATCCTTTCAAAAAAAATCTGTCTTCTCCCCAGGATTGCAATGATAAATATTTGCAATTCTTTAAGCATTCCACACAAAAACACCGACCCATACAATATGCGGTTACAGACAAATTGCTCATCCCCCACAGAGGGCGATTAAAAATCTCCTTCGCAACATTTTTTGAGTAGCATATGGATTTTAATAATAATCGTAGAGAAAAATGTCATTCAAAGTTTCGTGTTTTATTTTTTGTTTCTCGTTTTTTTTTGTTACTTTAATAAACTTTGCCGAGTATAAAATGTTGTGGCATACCATGTCACAATAAAACAAAACGAAGAAGAAAACGACAATTTATTGTATAATTGCAGTGGCAGTACACACATACACACACACACACACCATCATACACATTATTCAGTTAGTTGCTGTCGTTGGTGCCAGTGCATTCTTACGTTATATTAAATAGATGTTTATACATACATATTTATGTAACACATATGTAATTTGTTCTGTGATTTAAAAATGATAAAATATAAGTACACTTATTGGGTTTTTGGTAGTTATAAAATGTTCTTATATTAGCTTGACAAATATAGCTTCGACGTTCGGATTAAACTAAATGTACAATGTTGTGACCCAAATCGTTCGTTAGATTTTCTCTTTTTAAGATAGTTTGACAGAGGATATACGATTATAATGAAAATTTGATTACTATTAATTATGTAATTAATATTTCACAGCTCTTTGCTTCTGGCATAACCGTATAATGTAGTTGACCCACATGTTTTTGGGTTTTTGAACCACGATATTTTTCGAAGTTGGCAAGAAATGAAATAAATAAAAATGTTTTTCAAATGTAAAAACATCCAAATCATCAACCGAATTTTTGGAATTAGTTTAAAAATGGAGTTGGAGGAAGAATTAAGTTTATAAAAATGGCGCTTTTGAGTAATTTTTAAATATAACAGATTATAAATCACCTTGAATCGGTTACAGAATGACATATAAGAAAATGCAGATTTTAAAATTCTGGAAGCCGGAAAATGAGCAAAGCGTTTCAAAAAGTGTCATTCACATTCTTTACAACATAATTGGAACGTACATTAACTGAGGAATGTTCCTTTAAACTATCCAACTATCCAGTTTTCTTACTAAAACCAGTAAGGAAAGTAGTAAAGTCGGACTGGACTGACTATATGATACTCTTCACCACTTTGGGGATATTCTTCATATGTATCCTAACGGACGTCGCCTTTTCAAGGAACATTGACATGAAATTGAACGAACTTAAATATGCGATCTTTATCTATAAGTAAACCGACTAACATCAATTCCAACACATGCCATTCTGCAACCTATTCTAAATTTTGTAAATAGATTTAAGAGGACCCCCCATTCTCGGGGTCAAAATTTTTTTTGATTTAATTCGAATCTACATTATTTCAGTAATGTCCCTACAAAATTTCATAGCCGATTTATTGCGTCAGCATCAAGTGACGGTTAAAGGGCTTCTCAAACTTTAAAACGTTTTTCTCTGTTGCGAATGGCGGGCACGATAACTCAAAAACTAATAACCCAATCGATTCCAAATTTTTACACGTTTCTCTGTGAGTGTACTGCTATCGTATGAACTAGGATAAAGTCAATCGGTGAAGATCTTCCTTATTTTTCAACTTTGTTTTTTGGTCAAAAATCGGCGATTTTCCAAAAATATTTTTTCAAAGGTCCGCCATTTTGTTAATTTTAGAGCGAAGTCAATAATCCTAGTTTATACAAGAGCCAGACATGTACTCTTTCTAACACCGTTGGAATTTTCGGATTCCGATGTTACAGTGAGGAGTTATCATGCCCGCCATACAAAATTAAGGACATTCCTTTGATCACAAAACGTGTTGTACGTGTTGTCAATCGGCCTAGGACTCTATTTATAAAATGTCAATGACATTTTTTTAAGAGCAGTCCTAAAGTAATTCGTTATTACCCTTGTAAACAATTTTGTTGGTATAGCCTTAAGATGAAGGTACCAATTTATTATAGATGTATGTTGTTTGATGAAAATGTTGTTTCATGAAAATGTGTCAGTACAAGCCCCATTTGACCCATTATGAGGGGAAGTTGAAGAAGGAGTGGATAAATATGCCTCGTTTTTAAACATTATGCAGGAAAGCCTAAAATAAAGCGTGATTTGTATGCTATTACTTTTTAGGAATATAGGTTTTGCTTCGCAGTCGTCTTACAAACCTATAAATCTGCAAGTCGTTACCAAAATGCATGCTTTGTTAAATAATAAAGCATTGCAAACGCTACTAATGCATTCCGAAAAAGTTTGGTACGCTTTATATGTCATTGGGATCATTTGATCGTACTTTTTCAAAAATGCTGCGAACGTAACTGTGAGTGATGAGCGCTACTGTCGGATGATATCTAATCTTTTTTCCCCATTGGACTATGCGACGTACCATTTGAGGGTCCGCTGAGATCAACATAAAGATTTCATGCTCTTTTTTAAGATTCTATTTCTGTTGAAATATTTTCCTTTATATCTTAAAATAGCACCCTCTATTAGGTTATGAAAAATTAAATTTCTTCAAAATTTTCTTCATTTTGAAGGAATGGACCGCTATTCCTCCTGTTGAAACCATGATAAAGCTTGCAATATTAGATATTGGATTTTGAAATTTTGGACAGAGATTGTAGGATTCTCAGTATTAAAATGTATTGTATTGTTAGGATTCATCTGTTGACTATACCCAAAGTGGTGAAGGGTATCATATAGTCGGCTCCGTCTGACTTTACTACTTTCCTTACCGGTTTTTCTTCAAATTTATAATATTATCAATAGCTAGAGCTAGTAGAAAATGTTTTGAAAAACTTACTGATAACCAAAATATTAAATATTGACACCTTGAGAACATAAACATTCTCAATAATTCACTGAGTACAAATCCCAACAATTTATCTGGAATTTATTATATTTGCTCAGATCTCAAGACTATTATTTATAATTTAGTTGCTGATGCTCAACACATTATCATTTTTATCTTCCTTATCGAACTGACCCTTTTTTATCGTTGTAGCATTTTGTTGCTTTCTTCATCGCAGTTGTCATAAAGGAAAACATTTACAGGGGTACATATTGCATTTTTACAATGTCACTTTTAAGGCAACACTTAAATGTGAAATGACATTTATATGTATTTCCAACAACAATGCAATGTGTGACGTTTTTAATTACAATCATTATAAATTATTGCCATATCTGTTTGGGATCCCTTGACGGTCGTAGTGTGCTGTACTACAACTACCACTACCCGTATACCCATAACGGCGATTACGGACTGTTGTTAGCTGGGGAAGTAGATGTAATTGTTTCACACAAGTGTAGTGGTTTTGAGAGAGTGCAAATTACAAATTGAGATGTCAGTATGGTCTAATGTTATAGATGGAATGGAATTTTTGAAGAAATTTGAAAAAAAAAACGAACAATTCGAATTATAATTGATTTTCTTTGAAGATGACGATATTTGAAAAGAAAAGTTGCTTGCATCATCCCTTTGGAAAATGATGCAATGTTCTTTGTTCTGGAATGTATACAAGTTCAAAGGAAAGAGTATTTATTTAAATTATAATCAATGTGGTTATATATCGTATGATACATTCTATACAAAATATTGTATAGAATTCCAAAGTCTAATGAACTTTGACGATTTCGAAAAGAAATCGATTTCAAAACAAACAAACAAATGTGTACCCATAATAACCATCGCTGAACTTTAGATTTTCAAATGCTTACGACCTTTACGAATTCCAATAATTTTTGTTACCTTTTGTGAATCAATACATTGACCCCTTTTTTGAAAAAAAAAACTTCAAAATATTTTTCTTTCATAAAAAATTACATGCTCAGAACCTTGCACACCTTACCCTTCGAGATAGGTTTAAGTAAATAAATAAACAAACAAACAGATATCTGATGAATTGATATCATGAAGTTTACTCATGTGAAATTGATACAAAAACAACAACAATTTAAATAGGGTAACATTTTCGTTATTCATGTTTTGCATGGAAACATCTGTCGTTTCGTTTTGAACAATGGAAACCACATCAATCTATTTTCATTGTTTAGTAGTTGTTTTGTGTGGGTGATTTTTTTTAAATATATGACAAAGTGCTATATGGCAAAGATTGTTGGTTGTACACTGCGAAAAAAGGTTTACATTTTTTAAAAAATATTTTTTAAAGGCGTAGATTTTTAAAAGAATATTTTTTTAAGGACTATCAAAGGCGTAGATTTCTTAAAGAATATTATTTTATGGACTATCGAAGGCGTAGATTTTTTAAAGAATATTTTTTAAGGACTATCAAAGGCGTAGATTTTTTAAAGAATATTTTTGCAAGGACTACAAAGGCGTAGATTTTTAAACAATATTTTTTCAAGGCGTAAATTTTTTAAGGAATACTTTTTCCAGGACTATCAAAGGCGTAGATTTTTTAAGAATATTTTTCAAGGACTATCAACGGCATGGATTTTTTTAAGAATATTTTTCAAGCACTATCAAAGGCATGGATTTTTTAAAGAATATTTTTTCATGGACTATCCAAGGCGTAGATTTTTTAAAGAATATTTTTTCAAGGACTATCAAAGGCGTAGATTTTTTAAAGAATATTTTTTCATGGACTATCCAAGGCGTAGATTTTTTAAAGAATATTTTTTCATGGACTATCCAAGGCGTAGATTTTTTAAAGAATATTTTTTCATGGACTATCCAAGGCGTAGATTTTTTAAAGAATATTTTTTCATGGATTATCCAAGGCGTAGATTTTTTTAAAGAATATTTTTTCAAGCTCTGTCAAAGGCGTAGATTTTTTAAAGAATATTTCTTCAGGGACTATCAAAGGCGTAGATTTTTTTAAAGAATATTTCTTCAAAGGACTATCAAGTCGTGGATTTTTTTAAAGAATATTTCTTCAAAGGACTATCAAGTCGTGGATTTTTTTAAAGAATATTTCTTCAGGGACTATCAAAGGCGTAGATTTTTAAAACCTCAAACTATTAAAGGCGTAGATTTTTTTAAAAACTACTTTGTCAAGTACTATCAAAGGCGTGGATGTTTTAAAAACTACTTTTTCAAGTACTATTAAAGGCGTAGATTTTTTTAAAGAATATTTCTTCAGGGACTATCAAAGGCGTAGATTTTTTTAAAGAATATTTCTTCAGGGACTATCAAAGGCGTAGATTTTTTTAAAGAATATTTCTTCAGGGACTATCAAAGGCGTAGATTTTTTTAAAGAATATTTCTTCAGGGACTATCAAAGGCGTAGATTTTTTTAAAGAACTACTTTGTCAAGTACTATCAAAGGCGTAGATTTTTTTAAAGAATATTTCTTCAGGGACTATCAAAGGCGTAGATTTTTTTAAAGAATATTTCTTCAGGGACTATCAAAGGCGTAGATTTTTTTAAATAATATAAAGATTTGAAGGGCTTTTTTAAGAAATTCGGTATATTTTTTCCGTATGTTAGGCAATATCAAGAAGTAGATGCAAATACAACAAAATATTGTTTAAACCTCAAAATCTTCTTGGAAAAGCATTCAATTTTCCTTGTTAATCTTCCTTTTCACACTCAAACTTAAATTACTGAAAAACTCCAGCAAATTTGAATGGGATAAACATTTAGTTGAAAATTGATTACACCACAAGAAGGTAAACATTAACCGAACCAGAAGTTGAGAAAAAAAAAACAAAATAAACCCAAATATCCATTCAAAGGAATATTTTTTCCCAGGTATTCCATTCAGTCGCACACACACATGCACTCACTGAAATGTAGATCACATACATACACAGCATTTGAATTTACCTTAATTTACGAGCAATCATCTATAAACTTTTGTACAAAAGAAATCCTCTTTTTCCAAAAAAAAAAGGGAAGAAGAAAAATTCCAAATTCAAAAAAGCAAAATAAAAAATGTGTGGTATACATCGTCACAGATATTCGAAAAATGGTACAAAAGGCAAATGAAATTCGATAAACCTATGAAGAAATGAAAAATTGTTTAACAACTACCAACCACTGACTGGGTTTTTTCCATTCAAGACTACAACTCAATAGAATAGGAATATGTAAATTATATGCTCAACATAACCATTAAAGCGAAAACCCAAAAAATTCAAAAAAGGAGTTATTTTTTTCAGTTAAGCAATCCTTTGGTCCTTATTGTTGTCTATTACCCACATAGGAGTCCACACATTCATACTCACAAATCTATTGACTAATGTTCAGAAATAGCTTCCATTCCGTTTGTATGTTAGTAAATTTTGTGCCCACTGTGTCCATAACAACCAATATCAATATTTTTGGTCACGACACTAAAAGGGGTCATGTTATATGGGATGATTGGTTATGGAGATTTAGAAAACAATTTTTTGAGGGCAGAATATTATAATGTTTCGAAATGTAGAAATTCTTCGTAAACCGATAATCACACAGTGACTTGCTGCACCGATATACCTATCGTGTGCGTCCAAACATCAGTTCACTATAAATTTTAATCAACTATGGAGGGATTGATATTAAATTTTGCATGGGAATCGGGCACCGGTCGATCATTACTCATACATAAATATTTTGAAATGGATTGCTTATAATTTATAAATAAAAATCCAGTAAGAAAAAAGTAAAGTCGGACGGGGCCGACTATATTATACCTTTCACCACTTTGGATATATTCCTCAGATATATTTGTATATATTCCTCAGATGCATCCTAACAGACGACGCATTTATGAAGGGCCATTAAGATGGATGAACTAAAATATTTTATTTTCATCTAACTATTTTCATCTATACACAAAATTATCTAAATCGATTTAAGGGGACCCCCCATTCTCGGGGTCAAATTTTATTTTATAATTAAAGAATGTCCCTAAAAAATTTCAAGTGAAAATCTCAAGAACTCTTGAAGATATAGTCGATTTATTGTGTCAGCATCAAGTGACGGCTCTTTAGCTTCTCAAAATTTAAACGCGTTTTTCTCTGTTGCGAATGGCGGGCACGATAAGTCAAAAACTAATAACCCAATCGATTCCAAATGTTTACACGTTTCTCTGCGAGTGTATAGCTACGATAAAGCCAATCGGTGGAGATCATCCTTATTATACCCTACACAACTATGTTGTCAGGGTATTACAGCTTTGTGCAGCCCAAAATGTTTGTAACGCCGCGAAATATTGGTCCTAGACCCACCTTTAAGTATACCGATCGTACCACAGAAAGTTAGATGTTCATGGAAGTTGTGTGGGGTATCATATGGTCGGCCCCATCCGACTATACTGCTCCGCTCACTGGTTTTTTAACTTGGTTTTTGGTAAAAAATCGGCGATTTTCCAAAAACATTTTTCAAAGGTCCACCATTTTGTTAATTTTAGAGCGAAGTCAATAATCCTAACTCATACAAGAGCCAGACATGTACTCTTTCTAACACCGTTGGAATTTTCGGATTCCGATGTTCCACCATCAAAAATAAGGACTTTTCTTTAATTAAAAACACAATAACAATAACAAAGCAATAACAAATTTTTTTTTTTAAATATTTTTCTTCTCTTTTAAATCTTCAAGTATATATGTGCAAAGTTACAAACATTAACAAGAATTGGTATTGATTTACCAGTCCATTGAAAATCTTTAAAAATTAAAATCGAGAATGGGTGGGGTTCCCTTAAAGCAAATATCAATCGGATAACCGTTATGTCTTTCTATGGTAAATTTTGTACGTTGTGCAATATTTATGGTCAGTCTGACAAACCTGAGGAGTTTGGTGTAATATTTTCTTAAAATCGGACGAAAATCTATATGGAAGCTGCATCCAAATCTGAACAGATTTCAACGAAACTTGTCTCCGGCTAACTTCAGTACGTTGTGCAAAATTTTGTGGCAATTGGCCTAACTTTGTGTAGAAAGTATGGGGGCAATACACAACAGTAAGGAAAGTAGTAAAGTCGGACGGGGCCGACTATATGATACCCTTCACCACTATGGGTATATTAAACAGGACTATTAGCATGAAATTGGATGAAACAAAATATGTGATATTTATCTAAATGTGAATCTAACTAGATCTATCCATAAAGTATGTAAATCGACTTCAAACAAATATAAATAGGTCATCCGTTGGGCTATGTCTGTACTTCTAGAAAACGCAACTACATAATTTTATGCTCAATTTTGTACGATGTGCAAACTTTGATGTCAATCTGACTAACATGAGGAGTTTGATACCCAATTTACTTGAAATCGGGCGAAAATATATATGGTGTGTCAATTACTTAAAATCAATCTATAATAAAAAGGGCTATATCTATCTAAATCTGGACCGATTTTCACGAAACTTGGCAGACATCATTCTAGACCTAAATGATTAGGCTGTACCAAATTTCGTGCAAATCGAAAGATATATAGAAACTTTGGTGCAACATTTACCTGAAATCGGACGAAACTATATATGGGAGCTATATCTAAATCTGGACCGATTTTCTCGAAAGTTGACAGACATCATTCTAGGCTCAATTCAGTACGTTATGCCAAATTTCGTGCAAATCGAAAGATATATAGGGACTTTGGGGCACCATTTACATGAAATCGGACGAAACTATATATGGGAGCTATATCTAAATCTGGACCGATTTTCTCGAAAGTTGGCAGACAGCATTCTAGGCTCAATTCAGTACGTTATACCAAATTTCGTGCAATTCGAAAGATATATAGGGACTTTGGGGCACCATTTACATGAAATCGGACGAAACTATATATGGGAGCTATATCTAAATCTGGACCGATTTTCTCGAAACTTGGCAGACATCATTCTAGACCTAACTGATTAGGCTGTACCAAATTTCTGCAAATCGAAAGATATATAGGGACTTTGGTGCACCATTTACATGAAATCGGACGAAACTATATATGGGAGCTATATCTAAATCTGGACCGATTTTTACGAAACTTGGCAGACATCATTCTAGACCTAAATGATTAGGCTGTACCAAATTTCGTGCAAATCGAAAGATATATAGGGACCGTTTACATTAAATCGGTTAAATATATATATGGGAGCTATATCTAAATCTGAACCGATTTTTCCCAATTTCAATAGGGTTCGTCCTTGGGCCGAATAAGTGACCTATGCCAAATTGTATCCAATTCGGATCATAAATGCGACCTGTACTTTGTTTACAATTTAACATAGACAGACAGACGGACGGACGGACGGACATGCATAAATCGACTTAGAAAGTGATTCTATGTATATTCTCAAAAGGAACCATGGGTCTATCTCGATTATTTTTGCCTGTTACAAACATATGCACAAAGACATAATACCCTGTACCACAGTGTGGTGAAGGGTGTAAAAAGTGGACCAATATTAAGAAGTAGGAAGATTTTCTGCCCAGCCAAAATAGCTGAGTACAGCTGATTTGGTCAAAAAACTAATTTAATATGCATCGAAAAAAGTCGTAAAACCAGTGAGCGGAGCTGTATAATCGGACGGACAGACCATATGATATCCTACACAACTTCCACCGAGTTCTAAGTTCCTGCGGGTATATATATATTTTGTTATGGTCGGCTTATAATTGTCCCGTCTATAAAATATAATAAAAATAAAACTTCCGACCCATTTCATCCCCGAAATACCATTTAATCAAAATTATATGCGTCATCTTGTTCATAACCGAAACCTCAATCAAAATTCCCTGTCGAATTGAATTGTATAGTAATTCTATTTGACAAAATGTTCGTATTTGTAGTGAGCTACCGCAGGAGTGAATGGGTATAGTTTAGCTTGGCAATACTTTTAACTATGATTAATCTTATTATGATTTTCAAAAACAGTTTTTCGATATTCCATCCAATCATGTGACACAATTTTATATACCCTTGTCCCATATGTCCGAAATACGAGTTTAAGTTTCTCTGAACCAAATCCGTTTCAGACAATTTGGAGTAGAAATGTTCTTCTATTTTTAGCTGACGATAAATCACGAATTTTGCGTATCGTAATATTTATTTATTCTTGTATTAAGTTATTAAAGAGGAATATGCAATATTATGCGATCCGAGTATACGATTTGATCTAAATTTCCATTTGATGGAAGCGTTACATTAAAAATACTGCACTAAGACTCGGAACCCAACCGCACCATAATCTTTATAAATACTTTATAAAATGTAATACAAATAAGACAGTGTCTTAATGACCCAACGATTTTCATTCAATTTCAAGGTATAACAACGTTTTTACTTAAAAAACCTAAATTTTATTAATGTCTTCCTGTAATACCCTTTTCAATTCATATAAACAAAATGACTCCTGCTAGTTGATTTCCTTTTCCGTTCATATATGGTTCGGAAATTGGAAAATTGTGTACACAAATCCACTATTGTTGAAAAGAACAAATATAACATAAACATCGACATATGTACATAAAAAGATTAATACTGCCTCTTGGTATTGGAACTAGATAAATTTTGTGGAATATCATAGTTACAATAATTTGACAATTTACTTAAAACATATCTTATATGCAGATCTAAAGGCGTGAGGCTTTAGAAATACTTTAAGAGCTTTATATCCCATCATCACCTTAGTGAAATGTTGACAGTTAGTACTCTCTCTACATAGTTACTTGATTTAGTCATAGTATGAACCATGCTAAAGTGAAATACGAATATTATGGCTAACAAATGCAACAAAATCATAGAATTTGTTCATGCATTCAAAGCAGCAGGTATGATTCTTAGTTCAACCTACTGTTGCACAAACTCAACACCCTCTGTTTTGTAAATTTGATACATGGCTGGGTTATTTCTTCAGTAAAACCATTTGTACCTATTTTATATGAACACAAAATTTTACACATAAATTTGCATATGAAAATTTGTATGTAAGTGAAATACGATTTACTTTGTAGTTTTCAAGTAAAAAATATATATATTTCAAACGAAAAAATAAACTATAAGATAGAATAAAATGCTTGCAAACAGATATTCAGAAGTAAACATTTGTGCTTTTGTTTTTGGTGTTGGAGTAGCAAACCTTTCCTCCTGGCCCATTTGAAAAATGTTTTTATGTATGCTTTGAAATAGTTTTAAGCATGCTTAAGCATCCTTCATCCAAAGTTGGTTTCTTTTATTGATTTTGACATTGTCAGAAATGTTTGTCAGATTTAATGCTGTGATATGACACCGGGTTGAATGTGTATTAGGTTGTAACGTCTATTGATTCATTTATAATTCACACAACATAAAGTATATATCTGGAAAACAGGATAGCATATTAAATAATAAAAGCTACTAGTCCTTTGAAATACGTATATACTTAAAATGTTTCGGAACCGTTACATGGGAGCTAGGTCAAATGACCCGCTCAGGACACACATCGATTAAATCCAAAAAAAAAAGAGAAAAGCTATGATTAAATGTACCTTGTTTTTAGAATTCCTTTACAATATGAATTCAACTTGATAATTTAAAGTGCATAGCTTGTCTAATCTTTATTATTTAGGAAATTATATTATAAAGTAGAAAGATAAGACCATACCAAGGCCTTTGGTATGGTCGTATCTTTACACTTTTGCAAAAAGTGGATTTAATCGAAATGTGTACTAAACGCCTCATATAATGAATCTTCTACTTCGTTAACGAATGTGGGAATTATTTAAACACATCTTCAAATATTATATTGTAAAACTGCAAATGTCGGAAAAGCTAATCAACATACAATATCACAATATCGACCATAATTAGATTTATTTACTTCCAAAACTACCTCCATATCTGAACTCTACACACCAATTCTGGCCGCAGCAGAAATCTAATTCAAGTTTTATGGGTTCATCCAAGCCCAAATTTTACCAAATGTTGTATCAATTAGTACACATTAATATAAATTTCCATTAGTGCCCGTCTCAACAATCTCATAGAAATCATAATTACAAAATTTCAGGATTCCAGCACCATTGGATCACCTAAATCCAAATTGTATCAAATTTAGTACCATTTAGTACACATAAATACAAATTTCCAAAACTAACAATATGTCTTAATCCTTCACTCTGACGGTAATGATAATTTTAAATTTCAGGATTCTAGCTCCATTCGTTCCTCCAAATTTTAATCGTACAAATTTAGAACAGTTTAGTACTTTTCGTGTATTCAAAACCATCTCCTTATATGAACCAATCTTCTTAACCTCGATTCGCATTCCAAACTTCAAGTTTTTAGCTCTATCCGTTCACGTCCTGCCACAGTACTTAGTACTTTTCGAATACTTATTGTTAAAATTTCCAAAAACCCTTTAGAATATCTACCATACACTCCAATCCTCATCCCAAATGTAAGAGTTCTGGCGGTTCGCCAAATAGAAATGGTATATATTTAGTACTTTTTTCACTTATAGTGCCGTTCTAGTACGAATTTCCAAAAAAGTCTCATCGTTTTAGTATAGCCCCATATAACAGTGCCCCAAATTTTCACTATTTATGTGTAATGTTTCCTGTTATCCTGGTAAAAAATACTATCAGACCCCCTTAAAAACGCCGATAGACTTTAAGTATATTTAATGCCCACCTCTTGATATGGGATATACGAGTTTTGTCCAAATTTTTAAAGTTTATAGTCATTTCTTCAAAAGACAAAAAAAAAGCAGTAAAGAACGTTCAAAAGTCGGACGAGGCCGATTATATGATAACCTTCTCCACTTTGGGTATATATAGCACATCTGAACCGATTTCAACAACAAAATATCGTGCAAATAGAACATTTACATAAAATGGGACTAAAGTATGTATGTGAGCTACATTTAAATCTGAAAAGATTTCAAACTTAACAAAAATAATTCTAGACTGAATTCAATACCCACTGCTAAATTTCGTGAATATAGAACAAACATAGACTCCACTGTGCGCCATTTGCATAAACGTCTGAACCTGTTTCAACAAAACTTCACGGATGTCAACCTATAGTAACTTCAGTACGGAATGAATTTAGATAAAATCGGACGAAACTATATATGGGAGCTATATCTAAATCTGAACCGATTCCAAAAAAAAAACTTCGCATACATCAATCTGGATCTAATTCAGTAAAAAGTTTGTCTCAATCGGAACAATATTGGGAGTTAGGTGCACCATTTACAAAAATTCGAACGAAACTATATATGGGAGCTATATCTAAATCTGAACCGATTTCAACAAAACTTCGCATACATCAACCTGGACCTAATTCAGTACACTGTGCAAAATGTTGTTTTAATCGGACGAATATTGGAAGTTAGGTTCACCGCTATATCTAAATCTGAACCGATTTTCTCCAATTTCAAGACGAACCGTCTTTGGCCAAATAAGTGACATATGCCAAATTTGATCCAAATCGGTTCACAAAAACACATGGACGGACGGACATGCATAAATCGACTCAGACAGCGATTCTATGCATATTCTCAAAAGGGACCATGGGTATATCTCGATTCCTTTTGCCTGTTACAAACATATGCACAAAGACATAATACCCTGTACCACAGTATGGTGAAGAGTAGAAAACAAAAACAAACAAAAAAAAAAAAAAAACAAACAAGGTAAAAATTTAATCAATTTTAATGAAAGGAAAAAGTTTAGAGGAATATCTCTCCTGGTTGCTTAATGTTAATGATAGTATTTCTTACAAGCCTGAATATGAAAATTTTGGCAATGATATTCATTTGTTCCCAAATTTCAAAAACAATTCATTTCTACCCAATGTCTGTCTGGTTATCTCGACAATTTGTTGATAGTGAACAAACAAATCCTTACCCATTTAACACAACAAGTTTAAGGGAACCCCACCCATTCTCGATTTTAATTTTTCAAGATTTTGAAAGGGCTGGTAAATGAAAACAAATGCTTGTTAAAGTTTGTAACTTTGCACATATATAATTGATGATTTAAAAGAGAAGAAAAATAATTTACAAAAAAATTTTGTTATTGTTTTGTTGTTGTTTTTTGTAATTAAAGAAAAGTCCTTATTTTTGATGGCGGGCATGATAACTCCTCACTAGAACATCGGAATCCGAAAATTCCAACGGTGTTAGAAAGAGTACATGTCTGGCTCTCGTATGAAATAGGATTATTGACTTCGCTCTAAAATTAACAAAATGGTGGACCTTTGAAAAAATATTTTTGGAAAATCGCCGATGTTTGACTAAAAACCAAGTTAAAAAATAAGGAAGATATTCACCGATTGGCTTTATCCTAGTTCATACGAGAGCTATACACTCCCAGAGAAACGTTGCAAAATTTGGAACCGATTGGATTATTAGTTTTTGAGTTATCATGCCCGCCATTCGCAAAAAAATGTTTAGAGAAAAACGCGTTTAATGTTTGAGAAGCCCTTCAGCCGTCGCTTGATGCTGACACAATAAATCGGCTATATCTTCAAGAGTTCTTGAGATTTTCACTTGAAATTTTGTAGAGACATTCTTTAATCAGTGTAGATTCGAATTATATCAACAAAAATTTTGACCCCGCGAATGGGGGGGGGTCCCCTTAAATCAATTCTCAGCTTTGATTGAATTATTAAGTTTTATTTTTAATTTTCTGTGTGGCTTTCGAATTTTTATTCACAATCTCCATTTTTTGTATCGGTGAGTCTAGAGTCCGTTCATTTTAATACAACACAACCCACTTCTTTGTTTGTGGTTAGGAAAAGTTAAATATTTCTTTGGGGGTTTTTATTCTCCTGTTGGAAACTATTTATCATCAAATCCCTTTTCAAAACTAAAAAATGTATGTGTCATAGAAATTTAGTTGGAAAAAGATAGATTGATTTTTTCGCTTTGTATGTTTTTACCACAATGTGGCATAATTTTAAGTTTCTGTGGTCCGAAAAATAAATACAGATAAATTTGGCTATAACGAACTGATATTTTTCTACTCCCCATATCTCCGATGAATATAAACGAACATATTGTGGAAATATTGAGAAATTATTGACGGCTTCCAGGTCTTGCAAGTATCTCTTTAATTAATCAAGTTTTTGTGGAAACACACACTGCCTGTATTTTGAATTATTTATATGCGTGTCTGCCTGTATTTTCTCCTCATCCTATTATTGTAATATGTGTTGATATTTTATTAATTTGTCAGAGAAATATTTAAAAGTTTGAAAGTGTTAAGTTTTAATTAAAATTTTATTTAATTTTTGAATAGAAATTTTTTGTTTGTTTTGAAAGTTTACAAAAAAGGGCCAGCTGAGTTCTGCATTGACTGTCAAAATTGATAGTGTGAATAATAAATAAACAAAAAATATTTTTATACCTTCCACCATAAGGTAGAATGGAGTGTATATTAAATTTGTGATTAGTTTTGTATCACCTTGAAATATTAAGCCGAGATCTTATATATATCCTTGATCAGAATGAAATTTCGATTTTGTCTGTTAGATAGATAGAGTCCGCAATATTGATGATAAGCCTTTTATGCACATAAATTGTTACTACTCCTAGGATATTTGATATTGACCATACATATATGGGATTTTTAGCACTTTTCAACCAAATTTGTGTAATTTGCTAAGTTCGGCTATAATTGGCTATTAAATCTTCCTACCGAAAATGATCAATATTGGTCCAATTTTTGAAGGTATTTTTGGGGGTTAGACACGCTTTTCTGTAGAATAACCTGTAATTTGGCTATCAGATCTGCGTATAATTCGGGGAAGCCTCTATATGAAGGAATCAGACCCCCCAAATAAAAAAAACAATCGATTTTAAATTTTCTAACCGATGGGGCTCTGGAAGGCTAAGTTACATAAAAATTTGTGCTGTGTATATATAGGTCCAACTGTTGATATAACTCCACAAAAATTCCACTCCTTAAAATAATTTGTAACAGCTTTTTCTCATAGTCGTGGATATAATTTGGTAAATCTATTCTGATAAAAGAGTAAAGTAATTACGATTCATCAAAACCCAGACGAAACGACTGAAGCTAGAATCTTGAAATTCGATGTGTGGGTCATTCTTGGTCCAAAGGTGTCGGATAAGACAGGGGTTTTAGAAACACGTACTAGAACGGCACGAAAAGTACTAAAAACCAATAAATGTGATACAATTTGTATCTGGCGAACCGATAGAGCTAAACTCTTAAATTTGAAATGAGGATCAATGATGGAGTGTAGAATAGATGCAGCAAAGGTGTTGGACATTTGAACTATAAGCATACGAAAAATAATAAAATGTACTAAATTTGGTACAATTTTGCACCATGTGAATTGATAGAGCTAAAATCTTCGAACTTGGAATGCGAATTAAGTTTGAGAAGTAGGTTCGATATACGGAGGTGGTTTTGAAAACGTGTACTCCTGTATACGAAAAATACTAAATGTTGTACATTTTAAATCAACATCGGAGTGTAGGAATACGATATGTGGGTAGTTCTGGAAATTTGTACTTTGTGTACGAAAAGTACTAAATGGTACTATATTTTTTGGTTGAACCGATAGAGCTGGAACACTGAAATTTGGAAATAAGATTATTAATACATTGTAGAATTGAGTTATGTTGGTAGTTTGGGAAATTCGTACTTATGTGTACTAAATTTGGTGCTATTTGAATTGTATAAAATTTGATAAATGTGGATTTAGGCAAATCAATAGAGCAGGGACACTGAAATTAAATTAAGGGGACAGGGACACTGTTAAAATTAAGATTACTGTAGGAGTGTGGAGTTGAGGTATGTAGGTAGTTTATTAAATTCGTACTTATGTTTATTAAATAGTACTAAATTTGGTACATTTTCAATTTTGGGAGAACCGGTAGAGCTAGATTTATGACATTTGGAGATAGGATTCCTGTTGGGGTCTAGGATTGGGATATGTAGGTAGTTTTGGAAATGTGTACTTATATGTACGAAAAGTACTAAATTTTATACAATTTGGAGTTAGGTTAACCGATAGAGCTGCAATACTAAATATTTGGAATTAATATTACTGTTGGAGTGTAGATTTGAAGTATGTAAATCGTTTTGGAAATTCGTAACTATATATAAATTGGACTTAATTTAGATTTAGGTGATTCGATAGAGCCGGAATCCTGAAATTTGGAATTAAAATTACTGTTGAAGTGTAGGGTTGGGATATGGGTGTAGTTTTCGGAAAGTGTACATATGAGTACTAAATGGTACTAAATTTGACACAATTTGGATATGGATAAACAGACAGAGCTGAAATCTTGAAATTTACAATTAGAATTACTTTTTATTTATATAAATGTGTACTAACTGGTACTAAATTTGGACTATATTTGATTTTTTTTAGAAATAAGTCTTTTAAAGGTAAAATGGGTAATAAATGACACAACTTTAATATAGAGCTAAACTTCTGTTGCGGTCAGAATTGATGTGTAGTGTTGAGATATAGTCGGTATGGTAATTATGATCGATATTGGCTTTTAGATAATTTCCACATTATCTTACGAAGTAACGGGCATATGCTAGTAAAAAATAAATAAATAGTCCCGTATAAGTTTTCCAACTAGGGTGTCTGTAATAATAACCTCAGATAACCTCTTGTCACATAACACCATAAAAAGTTCGACCCGCTCGAACTTAACATTATTTTTAATTATTATTCGAACCAAAATATACGTGGACAATATTATCATATTTTTGAAGATATTTTAAGTTTTTATCCTGTTTGGTGTTTTGCGATTACAAAGAAAACTGATATATTAGTTATCCAAGTGTTGCATTTTTATGAATTCTATATATAAATACTCTTCACAGTTTTAGTAAATAATACCGAAATTTGACATCATTTGTTAATGTGAAAATTCTCCCACCCCCAAAATTTGATGCTGAAAATTGCAAATAATATGAAATACATTGTTCGAAAATCTGTGTCATTCAGCAAAATAATTTTTTTTATTATTTGTTATTCTAATACTATATTATATAACTTATTTTTTTTTAATACAATATACAAACTTCCCCACTAACAAACAGAGCTTTTCAAACGAAATGACAATAATTATTTAAATTACATGAAATAGTTGGAAATTTTGTTTACGTTTTCAAATCGACAAAAAAGAGAAAGAGAATAACCAAATTACAACAATTCACATATTTTTATGATAAAATAATTGTTTTTCGTGTCAAATGACAAAATTAAAACAATTAAATCATTCAAATAACTGGAAACTAAAATTCAGACAAAAAAGAAAATCGGTCAGCATTTGACATTTAATTACGGATTAACAATCTGTCATGTGATTAAGCTAAAATGATGAGACATTTATTTACGTGTTTTTCTGAATTGGAACCAGGAAGTAGAAATAGAATATATGTACTTTTTTTAGATACTATATACGAGTATTTCACGTCATTATAAATATATTGTAGACTCTATTTATTATTTAGTTTGTTCTCTCTCAAATTGAACTTAAGTTTTACAATGAAAAGTAATGGCAGAGATAACCCCACCCACCATTATGCGGCGAGTTTCGTGCTTGCTTAAGCGGCTCATTGGTCTTATTAGGCCTCATAGGACTTTACAAGGACCGTACATTTATAACTTGTATTTATATCGAAATTATTGTGAACTTGCATCTGCAAAGTGAATACCAATATATCAAGTCCGACAGCTCCATATTATTATTTTTATTTAAAGCTAATTTTTCAGAGTGTCATAGAAAATTGAATAATCAAACCCTCTATCAACATACTTCTAAACTGTTTTTTTTTCTATTTTTTTTTTTTCATTTTTTGTGTAAGCATTTCGTTACAGTATCTAAGCAACTGAAATTCGATTGAATTCAAATGCAAATATTGTTATTTTTGAGTTCGTTAACCTAGTTGTGTTATCAAACTATTTGAATGTGGGACGTCTTGACATGTTTGTCAACGAACTGATGTGTGCCACAAATGAAGGTGAGTTTTAGTTTACTTCCCTGATTTGAAGTTGTTACTCGAGTTACTTGATTTATTTGGATTGGCTAAAATATTTTTTGCTGAAAATTAAAAATATGACAATGTTCATGACATTGTGTTGAATTATTCTAATACGCATTATATGTAAAAAATTTAAAGTAAATCAATATTGATACTTTCAGTAAGAAGTGAACCTGAAAAATCAAATTAGAGCCATAATATGGTGACTTGCCCAACTTGAACATTTTTGGAAGGGAGATTTTCTACATAATGAGAATCCAAAACATAAAATTACTTAATAACCAATTTGGTTGAAACACGTACCCAAACTCCTCAAAATTCCGAAAATTTGAGATGTAGCGCTATATATGGGGGCTAACCAAAAAAGTGGACCAATATTGATCAACATAGCAAATTACAGCTGATTATTTTGAAAACGGCGTTCCGTTATGTGGTGGGGGAAATGCAACTTTTACCATGTTTCACACAAAAGTCTGGGTCTATTTGACCCGCTAAATATTAACAGATTTTTCATAAAAAAGTCATGTTTATTTTATAGTGTCCCGTCATAATTGAAGCCTCTAGAGTCAAGAAGACCAAAAACAATAGGGGTCTTCTTTGACCAGAACCCATCCTACATGCAAAATTTCGTGAGGATTGGTTTATAACTGCAACCTGAATCGTGTTTACAAATTATAATGGACAGACGATATATGAAATCGAGATATGAGATCGGTATACTAATTATTATTTTCTGCCTTGGTTGTGGTAAAAAATAGGAATTGTGAAAAATTTAAATTTCAAAGATCCGCCATTTTTTTTACTTTTTGTACCCTGCACCACACTGTGGTACAGGATATTATTTCTTTGTGCATATGTTAGTAACAGGCAAAAGGAAACGAGATAGAGATGTTTCCTTTTGAGAATATGCATAGAATCACTTTTTGAGTCGAGTTATGCGTGTCGTTCTGTTCCGTCTGTCTGTTCATGTTAAATTGTAAACAAAGTACAGGTCGCATTTATTGTCGAAATTGGATGAAATTCGGCAAAGCTCATCTATTTGGCTCAAGGACGAATCCTATTGAAATTGGGAAAAATCGGTTCAGATATAGATATAGCTCCCACATATATTTTCGTCCGATTTAAGGTAAATGGTACACGAAAGTACCTATATATCATTCAATTTACACGAAATTTGCCATAGCGTACTGTATTAAGTCTAGAGTGATGTGTGCGAAGTTTCATGAAAATAGGTTCCAATTTAGATATAGCTCCCATATATATTTTCCTTCGATTTAAGGTAAATGGTGCATCACAGTCCCTATATACTCCTCGATTTGCACGAAATTTGGCATAGCATACTGAATTAAGTCTAGAACGATGTCTAGAACGATAATTTCAGATTTAGATATAGCTCCCATATATATTTTCGTCCAATTTTAGGTAAATAGTGCACCAAAGTCCCTATATATCCCTCGATATGCATGAAATTTAGCATAGCGTACTGAATTAAGTCTAGAACGATGTGTGTTAAATTTCGTGAAAATGGGCTCAGATTAAAATATAGCTCCCATATATATTTTCGTCCGATTTTAGGTAAACAGTGCACCAAAGTCCCGAAATTTGGCATAGCGCACTGAGTTAAGTCTAGAACGATGTGTGTTAAATTTCGTGAAAATCGGTTCAGATTTAGATATAGCTCCCATATATACTTTCGTCCGATTTTAGGTAAAACGTGCATCAAAGTCCCTATAAACCGCCAACACTACTGAAATCCCTATATATATTTCGATTTGCCCGAAATTTGGCATAGCGTATTAAATTAAGTCTTGAGTGATGTGTGTTAAGTTAAGAACGGGTGCCTGATTGAAATTAAATTTATTAAATTTTCATTGAACTGTGCGGCGTACGGAATATCGTGTTTCAATTTTGCTATAAATCGGTTTCCACAAATTTGTCCCATGGTAAGCTGTCTGCGTAAATATGCCCGAATGAAATTAAATTTATAATAGATTGCAGAAGGACAGGAAAATGTTACTTCGAGGGAACATTGACATGCAATTGTAAGGATACATATATACGACATACCCTTCGTGGTGAAGGGTATCATATAGTCGGCCCAGTCCGACTTTACTACTTTCCTTACTTTTTTGCAGTATTAAAAATTATATTTCATTCCAGAGCCAGGTATTTTATCTTTCGAATGTCGTTGGCATTTTGAAATTCGGACGTGGTCCAGTGGTTGGAAATCATGCCGGAATTTAAAATCGAGAATGGGAGGTTCCCTTAAATACAATCAAATTTAATTCACATTTTTTATCCCCACCATAAGCTGCGTATTAAAAATACGTAAATTCGGTCCAGACCCTTAATTATTGGCCTCTATGTGAAACTGAAAATAAATGTTTACCCACTAATAATGTCAATGTCAAATTCGAATTACTTCGTTACAATTGAGCGGGACCTGTTTATATTGACGGAACCTGGACTCATATTGACTATATTCGGCAAATTTATAATCATGTCATGAAAATTATATAAATTTTTGTAGTCTACGTAATTATTTTTCTAAATAAATTTTTAAATGGCTTTCGCAACCATATGCGTTCTCAAAACATTGGCATATAATATAACACTAAAATACCAGTTAAAAAAATAGCATTAATCATTTACTTTCTAATGAAATTCCCAATTAAAAACAAATATTATAATTACCACTTCAAACGAAGAATTTCTAAAGTCATTTGTCGTATTTATACCTTTTCTAATAAAAAATTAAAAGTTAAAAATGAATAAATTTACTTACATATAATTACGCCAATTAAGGGGTAATCCAGCTAATTTAACATCAATTAAAAAAAGAGTTCTGGAAATAAAGGAGAGAAAATATTTCCAGAATTAAAAAACAGTTTACGAGAAAAAAATGTTTATAAATATTCAGTTATGACATAGTTTCGTTGCACGCGTTCAATATTGAATAATGTGACTTGTTTTAAAAATACTTGCATGGCCTATATATCGTACAACAAACAAAAAATTAAACTGTTCCAGACTCAATTATTAATCGACTTGATACAATGTTTTCCCCACACAAAGTTAATTAATATCTGTAAAGTTAACATGTGATTATTTGTTCGTAAAGAATATTGGGTAAATAAAAATTTGCAATTGTTTTTTTATCAATAATAATTGATACATTGTTAGCTATTAACATTGTATATACATTTCTAGATAATTTTTTAAAGGACCACCAGAGCTATACTCGTGATTTTTTTAAATATAATGTTAAAAAAGCTATCAGATCAATAAGAATGGTTGATAACTTTCAGCGAATACATTCGTTCATACCCAAAATCGGTATTTCACCCCCCAATAGTCACTGACCATAATCTGAGTATTTTCTTTATAATGTATACAATTAATGATACGTAATGGTATGACCTTGCCAACATTTCTTTCCTTTTCATTCAATATAACTTAAAATTCTTGTTAAATTCATCACAAATTTCATTGTCAATGTCATTGAGATTGTTGGCTACTGTCCCCCTTTTATTTAACCACAAAATGATTTAATTTAAATTCTATTTTGAGATTTTTGTTGTCGTTGTTATTTTTATTTCGTATATTCCTCTTGTGCTTTGATGATGAGTAAATTAAAAATATATATTATTTGTGTCTTTAAGTAAATGATCGTTTAATGTTTACAAATTTGTAAAAGATTCGTTTTAGTCACATGCCAGTAATGGTCTTTCATTATTATTTAATACATGGGTTAAAACAACTTGTTGATGTTGTGGCCAACATTTTGAAAATACAATGTGAGGGCTACACAAAAACTAAAAAAAATAAATGTACCGTTACTAATGATGTTTTAGTTTTTGCTGAATGACAGACGAACCTGGCCGAGGGTTAAAATAAAGATTGCTATTTTTCTAAACTCTGTGCCTTTATATGATCTTAAATACACATTTTTAGATTTTTATTCCGACAAACAAATTTTTTTGACATTAATTTCGACGAATGAACCGATTTTCTAAACTTTTAAAAATCCGATTCTATCTTCCTTGAAATTTGTTGTTTGTTTAATATTGCTTAACTATATATCGCTCATTTGCTGCAAGACAGGCATAACTCAAAAAACGTGATTTTTGAGTTAATGATGTACGATTGTTCGCTATAATAGACCTCATGTTGCATAAAAATGCCTATGAATACCTCTTACACACTCTAATTGAGAAGCGGCAGAAGTTCCTCTGTCACATATAAAGTGTGAGTAAATTTAAAACTTAAAACGCATTTTCTGCAAAATCGATTTTTTGAGTTATGTCCGTATTGCAGCAAATGAGCGATATGTTTCTAGTAAATAATTCATAATAAAGAATTTTTATTGAATATATTGAAATACATGCATATAGGGTTTTAGTAACACGAAACGGGTAAAATTGAGAAAATACAATTAAAATGTTAAAATATAGTTTTGTTGTTATTGAGGACCCCACCTAAAATCTTATGAGCAACGTTTTTGTAGAACATTGCGAAGATGACAAATCGCATCTAATTGGAGTCAGGTTTCATAAATTAAGGACGAAAAGGACATACGAGAAATCCAGTTAGAAGGAAGTGACTGCAATTTGACATATTCGGAACTATATTGTATCATACGATATTTCCAGTATTTTGGCTACTCAGTTGCATGCAATCCATCTGGCATTTTGAGTAGGTTTTAACTAATTTGGGGTGCAAATAACTATTTTTGATTCTCCCTGGGTATCAAATTTCGGGTACCCTTATATAACGGTACCCATACATACAAGAGATGCTAATATATACAATATCCTAGATAGAAAAGACCTATCATCTTTAGAAGACCTCTGAAATTTAATCGGGCGAAATTAAATGTTTGATCTACATAGATATCTGAGCCCATTTAAAATGTAATACTCATACCATTCTGAAATCTATGAAAAATTCCATGTCAATCGGGGGACTTGGATTCTATGGTGTATAATTTGTTTGAAACCGAGAATTATTTACGTATGTATGTATGTAAATCTGAACCTAATTGAGCAACCGTCACATATACCATTTGGTATGATGTTGTCCACAATTGTAGCTCGTGTACACCTAAGTCTGTTTTTACACGGTCTTTTTGTACACGGTTTGATATAACACGGTTTGAAAATTGAATATTTTTAATTTTTTACACGATTTTATTCCATTTAGCACGATTTGAAATTTTATGTACAGTGAGTGTAATAAGTATTTTGCCTCAATAAAAATTTGAAAAAATTCCAATATATACGCCTAAAGCCAGCAAAATAAAGATGTAAAATGAATTATGTATGATGGAGTACGTTTGTGGACATATTTAGATCGTATTTCTGCAATAATCACAGCGAAAGACCTATTGGTCTCGAAGATATCGGCCGAAATATATAATAACCCAAAAATGTTTATCACAAAAAAGTATTTTGCTTTTTATTATTATTTTAGAAAAAATTGTTACATAGAACACGTTTGGTCTTTTTATAGTTACAATTGCGGTTAACCACATACTATAAGTGATTTGGCAACGATTCCAATAAACCAAGGCATTTTTTTCGCGAGTATTTTCTCACACTTACGTTCAATACATTCTCCAGCTATATTTCATTCAATATTTGGCAATTTTTCGTCCCAATCTCTAAATCAGAGTATTAAATATAGTCGTCGCGGCTTCAAAACATCCTAAATATGTTAGGAATAATAAAAAGGAGGTTTTACAAAATATTTCGCGAGCACAGGACCTTAAAAATTATTAAAACCAAGATCCGACAAACAAATTATTTAAAAAAATATCGCGAACCCCCATTTTTCTAACTTTGAAAACTTTATGGTTCATTTTTACTTATTTAGGAACCAAAATATACGAT
Source organism: Musca vetustissima (assembly GCF_032173495.1). NCBI lineage: Eukaryota > Metazoa > Arthropoda > Insecta > Diptera > Muscidae > Musca > Musca vetustissima. The sequence goes on from NW_026879482.1 coordinate 58,879, forward strand.
GAAAATAGCAATAAGGAGGTCAAATTCAAAGATATGGACGGTTTTCTGGCAATAGTAATACATCTTATTTCGACAATAAATAGATCGACCCGTTTATTCCCTACTGCATTTTATTCGCAACTGATGGTGTTAATCGGAGATAAAATATAGAATGTGTATTCGCCACCAGCAACCGCAGTTTTTCAAAAGACAATAGGATTTGACGAATAATGATGTTTTCTCCCAACTTCATGTATTGTTTTTTATTACTATTGCTTTAGAACTGTTCATATCTTTGAATCTGACCCCCTTATTGGTATTTCCATTGCATATATTGGGTTTCGCGAATTTTTTTTAAATAATTTGTTTGTCGGAGTTTGATTTTAATAATTTTTAAGGTTCTGTCCTCGCGTTATATTTTGCAAAACCTCTTTTTTATTATTCTAAACATATTTGGGATGTTTTGAAGCCGTAATGACTATGTTTAATACTTTCATCTTAAGATTAGGACGAGAAAATTCCAAATATTAAATGAAATACTGATAGAGAATGTATTGAATAGAGCAACCGTCACATATACCATTTGGTATGATGTTGTCCACAATTGTAGCTCGTGTACACCTAAGTCTGTTTTTACACGGTCTTTTTGTACACGGTTTGATATAACACGGTTTGAAAATTGAATATTTTTAATTTTTTACACGATTTTATTCCATTTAGCACGATTTGAAATTTTATGTACTTAATTTTTTTTTTTTGTCATATTTATTTTTTGTGAAGTATGTTTATATCACAAAAAAGTATTTATGAAGGAAAAAAGTCTGAAACCAGGGATAGTATCGATAGTTTGCGAACACTAGCTTAAAGATTTAAGTGAATTCCCCTTTAGTGCGTACAAACAATTTTTACTGGTCAAAGCAAATGTGAATAGCACTAATTTAGGGGAATTCTCTTTTTTAAACGGTTTCTTCTGGAACCAATCTACCGTGTAAAAACAGACTTATGTGTATATGGAACAGAAGACATAATCTCCTCCTTGAACCATTTACATTAAATAAGACGAAAATACATTTGGGAGGTATATCTAAATATAACCCGATTTTTGCAATTTTTCCTCTATCTGACAAATACTGGGAGTTTGGTGCGCCATTTTATTAAAATCGGAAAAAAAAAACTATGTATATGGGAGCCATATCTTAATCTGAACCGATTTCATCAAAACTTCACAAAGATTAAACGGGACCTAATTCAGTACGATGTGCAAAATTTTATTTCAATCGGACAATCCTTGGGAGTTTGGTGCGTCATTTACATAAAATCGGGCCAAACTATATATGGGAGCTTTATCTAAATCTGAACCGATTTCAACAAAACTTTACATACATTAAACTGGATCTAATTCAGTAGGCAGTGCACAATTTTGTCTCAACGGGACAATCTTTATATGGGAACTATATCTAAATCTGAACCAATTTTCTCAGTCTATTTTCGCTGGCTGTAGTTTCGATGTGTCTGAAATTTGACATACAGTGTTTTTGAAATACATATATATGAAAATTAACAATATAGGTCCATGTTTTGAGATATCCCCCATATAAGGGTAACCCTTCATTGCCAGTATATCGAAAGTTTTTAATTGAAGTGGCTATAAATGGGCATATCGTAAAGCGTTTTTACAGGAATTATTCAATTAAGGTTAATTTTTTAAAATAGCCCCCATACAAATTTTCCGTTTAATTTCCAACAATATTTCTTAGAGTAGGAACAATCTACTTAATGTAGAAATTAGCCCCGGCCCCGACCGATATAGGGTATTTTTAATGCATACCACGTGGTAGTGGATGTGAAATGTTCGAACCGTCAAAACTTATCGACGTTTTTATTGTTTTTTCATAAAACTGAAAAGGTGTAGAGTATCTTACTGTCAAAAACTCCCACTTTCTAATATATGTTTAAGTAATTTTTATTTTTATTTCATTTGTTTTGAATTTTAAATATTTGATTTGTCTTCTTCTAATTTGATGTGTCAACAACAATTAATCTATCAAAGTATTGGGGGTTTTTTATTTTGTCTCGAAGAATTGCATTGTTTTCATTTCTTTAATTGTCAATTGTGTCAAAGTATGGACAATCTTTTGTTATTTGTTGTTATTATTTTTTTTTCTTCTAAGAAATGTTCCAACAATGCAAAACAAATCAATCAATTGTTGCGTTTAGAATTTTAATTTGCCATCGATGAGTCATTCTGAGCTGTTCGAATGCATTTCTTCGCTGTGAGAGTTCGTTTTATTTGTTGTTGTTGTTTGCGTTTCTTATTTTTGCAATAAAATAAATACTTAATGAAATGATTTATTTATTAGACGAAATGTCTCATGCCAAAGAAAAATAAATTTAAATTCAAAGTTTTTTTTTTAATGGCAATGGTTGATGGTTGTCGTAGAAAGGAGGAAGGAATAAAATGTGTTGGTAATTTTAATTGAAACATATGTGGATATATAATTTTTTATTGCATTTGCGTTCCAAGACAAACCACATGTTTTATTTTATAACTTGCAACACTTTGTGGGGATTTTCCAAACAAAAATGATTATAGTTATTGCGTTGTAGTCCTATACACATATCTCCTTTTGGAATATTGCATATGTTTGTAATTATTAAGAATTGACCATTCGCATATTAACTCTGCAACCAAATTCGTTGCAATTTATTTTCCGAACTATTTAATGATAACTGAATTAAATTAACCAAAAATGCCCAGTCATTGCCTGTGCAGCATCCCAACCAAAAAGTCAACGACTTTATGATAACCTCACCCTCTAGTAATTAATGTCATTTAGCAGTAATCATAATATAAGCAAATTTATTAACACCTTTATTTATATTATTTTTTTGCGGTAGGTATAAGTTATTGTCACCGCACAAAGCAATATATATTTAATAAGTTATTAATATTTATAGACATAACGAGCAGAGATGTAGCCCAGATGACGAGTTATTCACCTGCTATAACGAGATACATCTAGCTACGTTTCTGTTCGTTTTTTGAGGTTTTTGAACTTAGCCATGTGGCGATTTAAAATAAAAATATCATATTCTTGTCGCGCGATGTCATCATAAATATAAACATAAATAGTGTTGACAGTTATTAGGTGCTAAAATTTCCAATAGCTCTCAAATTAAAGGGCGTGCAATTCGACGAAAGCTATAATTTTTCTTTATTTTTTCAAACATCATAATGAGAATGTTCAACAACTACTATTATTTACACGATGAACAATGACAACAACAACGACAAGTAACACAACATTTATAGAGTGTTGACATATTAATTAGATGTTAACAACATTGCAATTTTATGTATGTTTTTTATAGTTCTCAGGGTTCGCGTTGTTGTAAGATTGTGGGGTATTATTAGTGAATACCACAAATTGTCAATATACAGAGATTCATATGAAAATCGATTACGAATTTTTGAAAATTAATAGAGATGAGCAGGGGGTAAATACCCAAAGGGTAAATACCCGCTAAATTGGGTAAATACCCGGTTAATTTGGGTAAATACCCGGTTAATTTGGTAAATACCCAATTGTGGGTATTTACTATATTGAATCGGTAATACAACATCTTACACCTTAAAAATGTTATCAAATCGATTTAGAATGGATAGTTTTACGATACTTTAAATATGTGAGTAAATACTTAGTTAAATACCCGAGTTTTTACCCAAAAATTGGGTATAAACTCATTAACTGCGGAACCACTTGACATAGGCGGCCAAAATTTTGCATACATGTTTTTAATGTCAAAGCAAATATAGAAATCCAAACATACATTAAGTTTTTGTGTTATGACACATTTTACAACCACATTGTCTGTAATTTGGCACAGAGTGTTCTTTTACGGTACCAAATGTTCACGCAAAAATTTATGTATGTACCGAAAAAGAACACTCTGTGCCAAATTACAGCCAATTTGGTTGTAAAATGTGTATAATAGACAAAAATAGCTTAAATCGGGAGATACGGTTATATGAGGGCTATATCAAAACTTGGACCCAGGGATTTCTATGTTTGCTTTGACATTAAAAACATGTATGCAAGCAAATTTTGGCCGCCTATGTCAAGTGGTTCCGCAGTTAATGAGTTTATACCCAATTTTTGGGTAAAAGAACGTATTTTTCAAGTATTTACCCACGTTTTTAAAGTATCGTAAAACTATCCATTTTAAATCGACTTGATAACAGAAACCCGGAAATAGGCTGTAAGATGTTGTATTACCGATTCAATATAGTAAATACCCAAATAAATCCCGCAAATGGGTATTTACCCGCAAATGGGTATTTTCCCGGTAAATACCATCTCTAAAAATGAAGGATACAAAAGTAGCCTGTAATAGTCAAACAAAGATGTAACGCTTTGTTCTCATCAACTTTAGGGTTACCAGAAAGAAAATAATCGTTACACCATAACTCAAAAACTTAATGTATGTTAAATTTGACCTTCTGGGCTCCTTATATACTTGTCAATGACTTTCATCCGCATAAGAAATTTTGCACAACATGAAAAGGTATTCCTAAAAACATACACACTATATTTAAAACTAATCCTCGGAAATTCTCGCTTATAAAAAACTTTACTTTAAATTCCACGATTCCTATCCACAACATCCTTGAACCATTGCATTCATAACCAGTAAGAAAAGTTCAAAACATTGGGTACATACAAGAGATGCTCATATGTAAAATATATTTTGGATAGAATAGACAAATATGCTATTTGTAGGATCATTGGAATGGAATTGAACGAAATTACATTATTATAAATCGGACGAAAATATATATGGGAGCTATATCTAAATCAATCTAGGCCTTCAAACGGCCAATGAAACCGTCCGGAGATTTTGGTGGCCATTGTGCGCTGGAAATGAAGCGAGGAACCTCATTTTGTAACTATACCCAAGGCTTCAATACACCCTCCAGAATATTTTCGCGACAATATTCGGTATTAATTCTGATGTCGCCGTCGATTAATACGAGCGGAGAGCGAACATCGGCTGTTATGGCGGTCCACACCATTACCATGGCCGGCGCTTGATTTCTGGTGGCCACCCGAAGGTGCACATTTTCCGCTGACTTCTTTGGCAAGTAAATACGATCATTTTGTTTGTTTACAAACTGCTGGATAACGAATGGTTTCTCATCGGAGAGTTATTTTGCTTTCTGTTGCGGTGTAAGTTCATGCACTTTTTGGAATTTCAATGCACTTTTTGCCGAATGGAAAATTGCGATATGTTCAGCTCACGAGCCATTTTTCGGCCACTGCAACGCGGGTTTCGATCAAGACGATTCTTTACTTTTTGAACCATTTCGGCTGATGTTGCTGCATTCTTTCGTCCACTTCCTTGACTACGCTACCGGTATCACGGTAACGAGCGTTGGTACGAGACTCAAACGATTTATTCCCATTTAAAGGCTTCAGTGATCTAACGATAGCCACATGTGGTTTTCCAGCCAAATACAACGAAATCACGCTTGAATTCCATCACGAATAACTTTTTCTGGAAAATTCTCACCAAAATGCTTTTGTACGCTTGTAAATAATATAATGAGCTGTCACTGGAATAATTTTAACATCTGTCGGACGAGTGGCTTAGAAATGATAGACGTCTGAAGTTGGTTGCAGTTTGGTTCAAATCCGATAGTCCGTTTACATGGCATAATAAAATTAATTTTTGGCACAATGTTTGTGGCGGAGGTGCCAGAAGGTGTGGACCGATATTCCCCATCTTCGACCTTGTACTAAATTTGTAAGAAATATTAAAATAGGCAAAGTTTGGAGAAAATCGGTCGTTTCCTTCGAGAGTTATCATGCGGAGGGACAGACATTTGCAAATCGGCTCCAAATTCTCTGAAACGGATAGGGTCCAATGAAACAAAGGGTATATGGGAAATTACAAAAATCTTTTAAATTCCTTGAAGCTGAGGTTTGCAAGGTTATAACTCGCGAAATATGAACATATTGCATATAATTTAAATTCAATTCTATAAAATGAAGTGTTCTTATCAAAATCTTGAAATTTTGGTAATAAATAATAAGTTGCGTGGAAGCTGTGATGGTGGTAATGTAAAAAAATGGGTAAAAATGTGTTGAAGCCAACGAGTTTTTTTGTGTTCGTTCCCGATTTGTGGCTAAACTACACAACGCACACACATGTGATCAGTGACTAAGTTGCAGAATACCCCATGGACAATATGGTTCTAATGTATGATTTTTCGATATAATCACTGCAACCACCCAAAATGGATGCTGACATTTTGAAGCCGGAATTTCGGTGTTTTTTGAATTTTTCTTATAATTAGGATGCGCATCCAGACAATAGATTAAACTAATTATAGGATCGTAGAACTCGTGATTCTGCTTCGTTTAGTGTATATCTCATGAATGTGCCCACTGTAGCTTCTTTGCAATTGGGTTCCAAAGACGAAAATTTAGTGCGTAAATTTTTATAAAAAACATATTTTTTTAGTCTAAAATTAAGAAAGTCCATTCAAATTCCGTGGAACCCCGCGTGATTTTAGTTTTTTTACGTGCCGGATCTAATGAGCCCATCCATGTTCAATTCCGCCCATTAAAACGGCGGATATAGGTACCTTGAATGTGGGAAAAACTGCAAAAACTTATTTTGACAAATTCGCGTAAATAATCGCGGTTTTCTTCGAATTAATTTTACATGCATTTATGCTTGTATTGTCAAATTCGCGAATCTGCGTGGAAATAGGTCAAAAATACATCGATACGCGAATAATATGCATATTTTATCCAAAATTGATTGTGGAGGCACATCCGCGGTTCTTAACCGATCCTTTTAAAATAGGTGTCCTTTTGCGTATTTTCATAGGAGATTACTAAAATCGGATGCGCATAAAAATCGTATGCACGTTGCGTGATTTTTAGCCATTTTTAGGGTTTTTGCATAGTAAAGTGCATCGAGTGGCACACTTTGACCGCTAAATTAAACATCGAAAAATTAATAATTATTGAAAGACATTGATTCGGTTTATACGAAAATCGCATGCGCATCAACTGATTTCAACTAATTCGCGAATTGCAAGCTTTTCAATATTGATAATTTTTATGTATTGTAAGTGCAATATATTTAGCCATTAATGACGTCGAAACTCTTATCAGATGAATCTGCCGATATTTAACAATCATCTAAAAGAATTTGCAAAAGAAAGCGTCGTATATTTTAGAAGATTAAGGCAAAACCGTATCCTCTTAAACATACTAAAAAATCGAAAATTCCAAAAAACATTTGTTTTAATTCAAAAATTAATTTATTTTATTTTCCGATATCTTCATGTTTCTATTTGTTTTTCGCGACTATTAAACCGTATTTCAGTGTGATTTGACTAGTATGCAAAGAAAACAATGGTGTTTAAGCATTTGTGAAGAAATTCGCGAATTACAACGAATAGGAATTCATTTAATTTATATTTGAAATACAAGATTTAAAACCGCTATAACTTTTGTGCGCAGCATCCGAATTTGTGAATGCGAACATATTTCGAATCAGCATATTTTTCTTAACCTATGTACCAAAAATCAGGAATGTGCTCGCAAAAAAATTTTTCAAATTTTTTTTAATGGAATTTTAAAAGAATTTTGTAATTTCCCATATACCCTCAAAAAATACTAAAACACAGGTATTTGAAAACGGGTATTTAGAAGCGCATGGTCGACTTTTTTTGACATAAATCGTCAGACAAAATATTTTCTTCATCGTAGAAATTTGATAAACGAACAATTTCAAATTTTGGCTCAAATGGTCGATACAAAATTTAAATTTCCTCACAGTCAGTAATAATCTGTAGTAATTTGTATTAGTGCCTAATACCGAATATGACTAATTCGCATGATTAAAATCGTTTCCCCCTAGAAAAATTGCAGTTATTCAAACTGTAAATAATATCATTAAAAAAGTATAAACCATTCATTAATAACTGCCAAAAAGGACAATTGTGAAATACCGAACCACAGTTGACTTATTTAATGTATTCATTAATTTTACGAATTCCTATTTCAGGCCTATCAACTGTTGCAGTCTTACCGCCGCCCAATCGCTCGCCATAACTAATGGTTCGGGCATTATTAACAATTTATAATTGTTGTTACAAAACCAAGAACTTTATTCTGTTTTGTGTTATTGTTGTAGATTTGTATATTGATGTGACCATTGTTGTTGCTGTTGTTGTTATTGCAATTGTCATTGGATTTTTGTTGTGGTCACAGCTACTGTGTGGTTGAGTAGCTGTCGTTGTCAGTGTCACTGTCATCATCATCGTCGATGTTCCTCGCTCGTCGATTCGCCAACATCATTAATCATGGACGATATGCATTTAGAGCTTTGTTTGGGGCGTTGTGGCTTATTGGTTGTTTGCTGTCATTGTTAGTCGGAAGTATGATGGCTGCTAACTCGTAAGTAAAGCTAATCAATTGATTTGATTTATTGACAAAATAATTAAAGTTTAATTGTTTAGAGAATTTCGGAGGCGGTTATGATGTTGTAGCTGTCGCTTAGTAGGGCTGTGATTTATTTCCTATGAATAATTTATGGATTAGTTTAAAATAAATTAGTGATTGTGGTATTTTGAAAAATGCGGATGAATGGAATTAGCTTTAATAAAGAGGATTATATAGTAAAAAACCGCAAGAAGATGCAAACATCGGGCAGGGTACTGAGGAATTTGTTTCTAAAAAAATACTCCTCAGGGTACTGATGATTTTTTTTCTATAGAAAAAAGACTATTCAGGGTACTGAGAAATTTTTTTCTATTGAAAAATGACTCCTCAGTGTACTGAGGAATTTTTTTCTATAGAAAAAAGACTCCTCACAGTACTGATGAATTTTTTTCTATAGAAAAAACTCCTCACGCTACTGATGACTTTTTTTCTATAGAAAAAAGCCTCGTCAGGGTACTGAGGTATTTTTTTCTTTAGAAAAAAGGCTCCTCAGGGTACTGAGGAATTTTTTTCTATAGAAAAAAGATTCCTCAGGGTACTGAGGAAAAGTAAAAAAGTCTCTAGTAAAAAAGTCTCCCCAGTTTATTGAGGAATTTTTTTCTATAGAAAAGAGACTCCTCAGGGTACTGAGGATTTTTTTTCCTTTCATTCAAACAAGCTTGCAAAACCTAACTAACTTTTAACTACAGTTTTGATTTATAATTAGCATTGAAAATGACCATTTTCGCATAAATTCCAAACACCTTCCAGTGACACTGTGTTTTTTTCTTGCCATAAATATTCGCACAAGAAAAAATATGATAATTTGTTTTATGTATTTTTTGTTTACATTTTTTGTAAAGTGTGTGTCTTTTTAATATTTGTTTTTTCTTGCATGTGCAAACCATGTCCACACGTTTACAACTTCGTTTGTCCGTCTGCCGCCATAACAAAAACCAGTTCGTTCGTCGCGCTGCATGTGACATGTCGCGTGTTTATAACGCGCATTAGTTCTCATTATTAATATGCCAGGCAAAGTGAGTGAATGACATGCGACACACAGTACCAGTACCATTTAGCTGGACGGGGTCCGTCGTCCACTACAATCGTCGCTTACAATCAAGTCCATGCCATAACGTCACAAGTTTGCTCTGTCAGTCCAGTCGACTGAGAAGGGATATGGGTAAGCATGTCGTTGATGTTGTTGCCGGTGTTTTTTAGATAAAATTATATTGCGTACATTGTTGTTGTTTTTGTTTTTGCTCCTGCTGTCGTTTGATTTTAATGCAATAGTGCGTGTAGACGGATTTAAATTTATTACATTTTATGTTTTGCTGTTGTTTGTTAAGTTGTTATGAGTGTTCGTTTGTATGTCCATTATTTTTCTGCTGATGGTAATTATTGTTATAATTTTTCATTCCAACCATCAGAGGTTCTCAAACTTTTCACAAAAGATCTTTATAGGTGCTGGAAATGGAATAAAGGAGATCTTGTATATAACTTTATGTGAAACATGGCCGCAGCCAGGGTGGGCTGAGCCAAAATTCATAATATAGGTCCATGACGCATTCCTCATATAATATTCCGCCTCATTTCCTGGTTGTTTAAGGTTTTACATTCTGGGCTTTTGAAGGGCCCACAACATATTTACAGAAAATACTTGTCATCGCTCTCATTTAAGGATCCCGCCACATTTTTATATTTTGAAGGTTTTAGTGGCATTTATGAAACCAAAAGGGCTGTAAATTGGTTTTCCGGATTTTTGGAAGCTGACAGACATCAATGTCGGAAATTATAATTATGGGACAACCAATACTACCAATAATATTTTAAAGGATTACATCACATTTTCCAAACGAAAAGACAGCAAATTACCATTCCGGAAGCTTGCAAACTAAAAAAGTCTTTGCAGAAAATTTTCGAAGTAGGCCAATGATTTGACATAGCCATCATATAAAGGTCCCGTCCTATTTTTTGGAATTTTTAAGGTTTGAAATCATGGTTGGTAAGAAATGTAGTTGCAGAAGATTTTCGATATAGGAGCAAGTTTTGGTATAGTCTCCGTCTAAGAATATAGTCCCACTTTCGGAATATCTAAGATCTTGGTTACAATTTTTCACCGAAGTCGCCGTAATTGGACATTCCGGTTTCTTCAGTCTGTATGGTAAAAAATATATCTGCAAAACATTTTCGATATAGGATCACTTTTTGGTATATTACCTTATAAAATCAAACCTAATTTCACATCGAAGTGGCCGTGGCCGAAGTGGGTGTAGTGTGAAAAATATCCTTGTAGATAATTTTCTCCATGTTTGCAAACAGACTCTATATAAAGATTCAGCCACATATTCCGTACAGGCCACATTTTTGTACCCAGTTGTCAGTAATTTGGCACTCCGGATTCCTGATAAATAAAATACGTCTTTCCAGAAATAGTTTTAATGTACGCCCATGTGTTTTATAAGGTCCCATACTACATACATATTTTCCGGCCGAATTGTGACAGCATATCACATGATGGGTTCTATAAGAAGTTCCGAATTATGTTTCCCGGATAGAACATCTACTCTATAAGATTCAAATTTTGTTTTTTACACATTCGACCAGTTATATTTTGAACTTTATTATTTGGTCAGATCCTATTCCCCGTGGAAAATTTATGATGTTCGGCTTAATTGTGGCGCCTATGGCGACTAAAAAACCAGCTAAAAATAATGTGTTTGGTCCATTTAACCATACGGGAACCTCATGGGAAATTTCCTAGCCGTCAACGCCATACTTCCATTGACTGGACAATATCAGAATACGTAGACACATGTAAGTATTTAATTAAGATAAAGTAAGGTTTCATTTGACCCGTAAAATATTGACCTATCTCCATCAAATCAGTCATTATTAATCTATGATCAGACCCTATTTTCTGTGTACAATTTCGTGGTGTTTGTGTCATTCTTGTGGCCTCTGGAGCGGCCCGAAAAACAGTCAAAAATAATGTTTCATCCCCTAAATATAAACCTTCCATAAGGGTGTTTCTTTGGCAAGAACTAGGTGCACATGCAAAATGTCACGACGATTGATAACTGCGGCCTGCATCGTCCTTACAAATTATAATGGACAGACGGACGGATACAAATGTCGACATCGATTAAAACGTAGTGTCCAGAAACATACATTTGTAATTCACAGTATTGCTCGAAGTCAGCCTGCAGAACCTACCCTATTTGCATGCGTTGCTCTTGAACAAAACTATCTCGAAATCTAAAAGTTCAGTAAACATTTTGAATTGTATTTTCTACTTTGTGAACCTCTGCTACATAGGCAGTGCTGCCAGTTAAATTTCATGAAAAATCGTCAATTTTTCAGAAAAAAATCGGCATAATCGGCATTTGCATTTTTTTTTAAAAAATCGGCAAAAAATCGGCAGCATATAATTTATAAAAAAATGCATATTTTTTGGTTTATAACAAATTAATATTGTTTATTACATTAAAAAAGATAACAAATTCAATTCTGTATAAAAAAATAACATAAAATATTAATTTTTCTACAAAAAATGTAGATTTTTCTAAAATATAGTAATTATTATGTACACTAGTGAGATCTTTCGTGTGCGCACTTTTTATTCGTTTATTATACCCTACACAACTATGTTGTCAGGGTATTATAGCTTTTTATACCCTACACAACTATGTTGTCAGGGTATTATAGCTTTGTGCAGCCCCAAATGTTTGTAACGCCGCGAAATATTGGTCCTAGACCCACCTTTAAGTATACCGATCGTCATATCTCGACTAGCTGAGTCGATCTAGACATGTGTGTCCGTCCGTCCGTCCGTCTGTCCATTATAATTTGTAAACACGATACAGGCCACAGTTATGGACCAATCTTCACGAAATTTTGCATGTAGGATGAGTTCTGGCCAATGAAGACCCCTATTGTTTTTGGAAAAGATCGGTTAATATTTAGGGGATGAAATGGACCAAAAACATTATTTTTGTCGGTTTTTCTGGTCGCTCCAGAGGCCGCAATTATGGCCCAAACACCGCGAATTTTTGCATGGAGAAGGGGATCGGGGCAGAGAATAAGCATGCATGTTTTTATAAAAATCGGTCAATATTTAGCGGGTCAAATGGACCCTGACTTTTGTGTGAAAAATGACAAAATTTGTATTCTATGGCATATATATTTACTCCTGGAGGATGTAGACCCGAGGAGTTGATAGCATATCCAAGAGGAGTGGTTGGGCTTTAAATTGATACCAAATATAGTGATGTATCTACTCAGATGTGGAAGTTACAGTCAAATATTTACAGGTGCTTACGTATTCACATATTATTTAGTAACCCATTACCACATTAGAGGGGGAAATATCGCGCTGATGGCTTTGAAATTTTTCATGAAGTTCCAGTTATGGTCAAGAACAACGCCTACAATTTTCGGTGATGATCAGATTAAAATTTTTGGATGAAATGGACCGAAAACTTAATTTTTTGTGTGTTTTCGAGTCGAATATAGTCCGAAAATCACAACACAACCCACCGTGAAGGTAAGCTTGACAAGTAATTAGAAGGACTGTACTGAATATTCGAAAAAAGTAAGGAAGAGGTGTTGTTGACCTCTAATCGGACAAGAGGGGGCAAATGTCACGAAATATTACTCAGACTCGGAATAAACATCCTCAGAAAGTTAGAGTTCGTGGTAGTTGTGTAGGGTATCGTATGGTCGGCCCCGTCCGACTATACTGCTCCGCTCACTGGTTTTTAATTTTGCCTTATTCGATGTAAAATGTAAACTAGACAGAGTACAATGCTGACAAAAAATGCAGATATCTAAGCCATTGAAAACGGCTGCGGTGAGTCGCCGATAGTTATAATGATTTAAAGCTGCCAATTTTATATTTTTGTACGGTAGCGCCGTATTAAATTAAAAATTTAGACAATTTGTGTCGATTGTTGAAATATCGGCAATTCTGAGGCAAAAATCGGAAAATCGGCATTTTCCATTTTTAGAGTGAAAAATCGTCAAAATGCCGATAAATCGGCAAATATGGCAGCCCTGTACATAGGTCACTACACTTCAGATTAATTCATTTTCTCTCTCTACGCTTCGACAATTGTGAAAATGAAAACACATCTCAAGAGGAATTAAACAAAAATGCGAATAACTACTAACAACAAAAACAACAACTACAACAAATGTGTATATGAATTATTGATTTGTTTTTCTTAAATTCAAACACAAGTATGATGATGACGTTGTCCACTATGGACGGACGTACCGACGAACCACAACCGCAACATCAACATGTGAAGTAAACAACAAGAAACTTATAAAGGCGAATGCAATGGCTTAAGGAATTACAAAAACGCAAAACGAAAAAATGTGTGCATAAATCTATGTCCGATAAAATGTAGAAATTAATAGCGTTACTATGTCAGTTGAAAATGTTGTGTTTTATTTTTATGCAAAAGGAAAAACTATTTTTAGACAAGTTGCAGAAGTGCCACAACGACGAGGGTGGTGAAAGCAATTGTGGGGAAAATAATAATAACAGGTTAAAGTGTTATATTGCATAACTTTCGGGAAATTTTTATTTTAAGTCAAATTAGATTAAAATTCAGATTTTTTTAGAAATTTTGTTGTCCACCTTGAACAACAGTTACATTTTCGTTTTTGTTGCATTATATTGATCCCTTACGTGGTAACCATGTTTGACAGAAAGAGCCAACTACGAACAAAAAATACAAAATGTGTAAAAAATAAATAAACGGCAGGTTGCTAAGATTAAATAAATAGTCACGTGATGATGATTTGTGAGGATTAAGAAAGCAAAAACATTTTAAGGCGTGGCCACAAATAAAAGTGCTAATATAAGGTAAATAAAATTCTATATATACCATCCTAAACGAAATTTTTTGACAACAAATACTTTTAATATACTCTTTACGAATTTTAATATCTTCCAACCTTCGGTTGGGCCTTAAAACTACAAAAAAACCAGCAAGGAAAGTTCAAAAGTCGGACCGGGCCGACTATATGATACCCTTCACCACTTTGGGTACATACAAGAGATATTAATATCTATAATATCCTGTAGATAAAACAGACATAGAATCTTTGGAGGACCATCGAAAATTAAATGTGCTGTCTAGATATTTGAACCAATTGAAAAAAATTGAAAAAAAAAAACCCATACACATATCATTCTGAAATCAATGGTGTACCATTTGTATAAAGTCGAGTAAAATTATGTATGGGAGCTATGTATAAACACATGGACCTAATTGAACAACCGTTGCATATACAATTTGTTTTTTGTTATCACTATTTATATTCAGTGTAATACCCTCTACCAGATCTCGTGTAAATCGAACAAACATAGGTCCTTCGGTGCACCATTTTCATAAAATCGAACGAAAATATATATAAGACCTATATCAAAATCTGAACCGATTTCAAGAAACCTTATCACACATGACTTTTTCCTCAATTGCATTCGATATGCAAAATGTTGCTCAATCGGACAAATACTGGGAGTTTGGTGTATCATTCAGAAAAAATCGGACGAAGCTATATCAGTCTGGACTTAATTCAGTACTCTGTGCAGAATTTTCTCTAAATCGGACAAATATTGGGAGTTTGGTGCATCATTAAAAAAATCAGACGAAACTATATATTGGAGCTATATCTAAATCTGAGCCGATTTTCTCCGATTTCAATAGGTTTCATCCTTGGGCCAAAATAAGTGAACTGTGCCAAATAACATCCAAATGGGATCAAAAATGCGACCTGTACCTTGTCCACAAAAATACATGGACGGACGGACAGACAGACATGCATAAATCGACTCAAAACGCGATTCTATGCATATTCTCAAAAGGAACCCTGGGTCTATCTCGATTCCTTTTGCCTGTTACAAACATAATACCCTGTACCAAAGTGTGGTAAAGGGTATAAAAAGTGTTGATACAAACAACAAGCCCAACCGAATGTTTAACATTGCATATTGTCGTTCTAATGACGCAGAACATATACATGTATTTAAGGGAACCCCCCCATTCTCGATTTTAATTTTTCAAGATTTTCAAGGGGCTGGTAAATCAATACCAATGCTTGTTAAGGTTTGTAAATTTGCACATATATATTTGAAGATTTAAAAGAGAAGAAAAATAATTTACAAAAAATTGTTGTTATTGTTTTGTTGTTGTTTTTTGTAATTAAAGAAAATTTCTTATTTTTGATGGCGGGCATAATAACTCCCACGGTGTTAGAAAGAGTACATGTCTGGCTCTCGTATGAACTAGGATTATTGACTTTGCTCTAAAATTAACAAAATGGCGGACCTTTGAAAAAATATTTTTGGAAAATCACCGATTTTTGACCAAAAACCAAGTTAAAAAATAAGGAAGATCTTCACCGATTGGCTTTATCCTAGTTCATACGATAGCTACACACTCACATAGAAACGTGTAAAAATTTGGAATCGATTGGATTATTAGTTTTTGAGTTATCGTGCCCGCCATTCGCAAAAGAGAAAAATGCGTTTAAAGTTTGAGAAGCCCTTTAGCCGTCACTTGATGCTGACACAATAAATCGGCTATATCTTTAAGAGTTATTGATATTTTCACTTGAAATTTCATAGGGACATTCTTGAATTCGCGTAGATTCGAATTAAATCAACATACAGAATTAAATTCTTTGATACCGAGAATGGGGGGTTGCCTTAAATAATAAGAAACGAAAACAAGACATGTAGAAGGAGAAGAAAACATAAAATCAAAATAGAAACGCAAAGCGATAATGATTTTCTGTGTCTCAGAAACCCGCTAGTAGAGCAGAAAAACCAGCGACTATTTCCTGTTCCTGACATCTAAATAATACAACTCGTATCATTTTCGTGAACAAGTGATTAGTTTTGATAGATTTATGGTATTTTGAAAAATTCTACTTTCATCCGGTTTTGATTTTGTCTAACCCCCCTTGGGGTTATTATTTTTAAATAATCACATTTCCGAAACAAATTCCATAAAAATGTAACATCTTCAACAATATTAGATACCTTTTCTCGAACTCGAGTAAGCATCTCTTGACTGTGAAGTAGTGGGTATATTATAAAACTAAATAGCATATCAAAGAACAATGTAAGCAATTTAGTTAACTTTCATATCGGCGGTAGTATCCAACATAGGTATGAGAAACTTCAACGTCAGAGATTGTAACACGCAATTATGTATTCCAAAGCAACAAGCAGCAAGAACCTTTATCGTGAAGGTAGTTGTCATTATCCTTTCAAGATGTTCCTCAAACTGGCTGTGGTGCTGATGTTCTTCTTGTCAAGTAAACTTCGGCATAATCAAAAGGATGCCTGGTCTCGAAAGGAAAGAAACAAAAAAAAACGAACACCACATCTTCTTATATACATATAAGGGGATTTGTTGCTGAGGGTGTATAACCATCTCTGCATATCTCCTTCTCCCCAGATATATATCAACTATATGACAATTTCCCATTAAAGTAAATGAGTTTTTTCTGCTGCTGATGCCGTTTCATGCTGCATGTGCATTTATGATTGTATGAACTTACTTCTGCATCCACCTTCTCTACTGCTGTGCTGGCGTTGCATTGCCATTCTCGGTACACAAAATGTTCGTGTAGCTCATGGATAAAGTGCATCGTGTCACCTATGCTCAGTGGGGCGTGTATACAATGTAAGCATGTTACTGACATTGACACACGGGTGTCCATAAGCCAGTGATCACGTTCTAAATGCGAACACATAATGTTAGCTAGGGACTAGTTGTTTTTTCTCTCTCTATCTTCTTTGGGATTCGTTTAAAGTTAGCTGTGGGCAATGAAATGTGTGTGTGTGTGCGTGTGCTTTTAAGAAGAATTTCTTCAGTAGATGTTGTGTGTTCTATTTTAAGTTTATAAAATTCCCATTAAAAATTACGGGAATGCTTAAATGTTATGTTGTTAAGTTCTTTAATGGACAGATGGAATTAGTTATAAATATACTTGATAAAAATGTGTGTAATGTTTAATTTTAAAATAATATTATTTGAAAACAAAAGTGATCATCAATCTCACACCAGATGGCACACCGATGACAATTAAATGATAATATCCGATAAGATGTACATTTTTGAAAACTAATTCCCTTGACGCCCAGCACCAACACAACTATTTCTTGAAGGGCCCTCATAGGTATAAGCCTGGATTTTTCGGATCCTCATTGTGGAGGCCGGGCTGACCTTAACTTGTTAAAAACATTTTTTTAGAACCTGCGCAGATATAGCCGCTGATTATTTAATAATAGGTTTATAAGGACCAAACCTTATAAAATAGTGGATAATTTCCAAAATATGACCGATTGACACAAAATTTTGCACAAGGTATTGAAATTACTATAACATAACGTGTGTTAAGTTTTGTTGAAATCGCTTCAGATTTAGAAGCGTTACCTTTCGTATTATTACCTTTCGTACTCGTGTAGTACTAATTTCCACATCTAATTCCAAATTTCAAGATTAGAAATCTAAACAATTACCAAAATCTTAATTTTATCAAATTTTCCAATCCAATAGAAAACATATTTCTCAATTTCACTGAATACTATTGTAACAGATATTTTATCATTCAGAACACATTAGTACGAATTTCAAAACTACCTGCATTCCCCAATTCTACACTCCAACAGTAATATTTATTCCAAATCTCAAGATTCCAGCTCTATCGGTTCACCCAAATCCAAATTTTGTTACCACATAAGGAAACAATTCTCAAAACTACGTACATATCCCATTCCTACACTGCGACGATAATGTTATTTTCAAATTGCAGGATTTCAGGATTTCATCAGTACCTCATGCATACGAAGAGTACACACTGTCATTATAACCACCTCCTTATAACGACCCTAATTATCATCTTTGATTGCATTCCAAATTTCAAGTTTTTTGCTCTATCATTTCACATGAACCAAATTTAGCAAATTTTAGTACCTTTCGGCTACTTATAGTTAAATTTCCAAAAAAAAAAAACATTTTGGCAAGAAAAAGCAAAAATTCAAAATCTCGGCCTAATCTTTAATGACTCCATGAGGATACGAAGATGAATTGTCATCTATATTAATTTGGATCAAATCGGATACCCCCTTCGTGTGGTACATTAGACATTATCCAGCAAGACGGACAGTCGAAACTGACTTTGTACAAAGGAGTTTGTTGTCTAAAACTGATATTTCTATGACACATATTATAAAAAATGCTACAAGAAAATAATTCTGCCAGAATGTATTCTATCCTCCTAATACTCGAAATACATAATTGCAAACAATCACATGTTGTTTATGTGGATGCTTATCAAAAATAATTCTTTGGACTAAGGCAACGGTATGGAACTAGAGTCGGAAGTTAATATGATTTTCGATGGAATCATCATGCATTTCAAGGACCCAACCCGCAAGGGTACGACGTTGTTTATGATCGTCATATGAGAAAAATACAAATGTGGGCTTTCCTGAAGGCATCCATCCGGCAAAAGCAGACATATTTTAGTTGTTCTTGAGCGATGTTCCATTTTAATTTTTGCATAAATTTCTGTATTGAAGTCCGACAAAATATTGAACCAAAACTTAATTTTACGAACTGTGACTGCAAGATCTTCACAATTTTAGTAGTGGGTGTTGGAAGCACATAATGACCTGTGGGTGACAATATCGATCGAAATTAAAATATTCTCGTTTAATATCACCTTAAAAATTTTGATTGCATTCGTGTCTCTTCATATTTTGAAACATCCATTTCCAATTAAAATATATATTTTAATGAGTATTGTGTCCAACTCACTTTCCAATACAATCAACATTACTATTTCTTTACTTCTAAATCTGTTCTAAACCAAAGAAAAAATAACACACAAGGGGAAACAAACAAAAATATCAGTCACCAATAGGATAATAACAAGTTTTAGAATAAACACACATTTTTATGGTCTGCCTGAAGGAAACACATTTTAAAAAGTAGCATAGCACAGGAGAAACAAAGGAAGAAGAAGAGTAAAACTAAAACAAGAAACACTCACACACACACACATACAAAACTAAATGAATCGAAACTAAACACGATTCCCAAGGACGAAACTAATAATATAGACTAAGACGATGTGTCGCAAAAAAACTAAAGAACCAGATACCAGAGTAACACAACAGCAGTAAATGTTGGGGTAGCAACGGAACAACGGCGAAAAAACAAGGTAAAAAACATATAAAACTCAATGAGCTGTTTACACACTATGCCACCGTTTTCCGTCGTTTTGCTATTTTTTCCTTTTGTGTGGCATCTACAAATCTATACAAAGTAAGTTTTTTTGTTTGGCTTACTTGCTTCGTTGGCTTGTGCACACTCTTGTTGATGAGCAGCTGTAGCAGCAGTACCATCACAAGATGCACCCAAGAGATACCACAGGCTACCAGATATGAGTTGCAAAAAACAACAGCATCAACAACAACAACTACAACTATAATAAAGCTAAAAATAAAACTACAACGATTACATTGAAGGCAAGTGGTGGCAAGTGTAATGTAGGTACGTCTACTTCTATATAACCTTCTCGAGGTTGTTACAATGACAACAATACTAACAACAGCAGCAACAATAAAAATTAATATAAAATTCGACGCATTTGCAACAGTTCGTGGACCTTAATTAAGAGAATCCAGTTGAACTGACCTTTCCCCCCAAGAGATATCAATGGAGATATTGTTGAAAAGAGATTTCAATTTTTTACTGGTTCAATGCGTCTGGGAAAAATATTTTACTTTATAGTTTGTAAACAAATCCTACGTAATGGCTTTGGCTTTAGTGTTATATTTGCGGATTTGTGTTTTGTTCCAGCCAGATTATAAATTTATTAATATTAAATCAATAAACAATTTGTTAATTCTTTTCCCAAAATATATATCCCAGAGAATAATTTTCGAAGTCCATTGACATATTGGAAACCTAAGAATCAGCTATTCACGGAGCAGATGAACTATTTTCAGCTAAAATTATATTTCAAGATTATAATTTTTAGGTTATAGTACCCACTGTGCCTCACATACCAGGTATAACAATAAGGCGTATGCCATCTCACACCACCAAGGCGTCAAATAGCCTGTTTCGTTGATACGAAGGTATCCTTTACAGAGAGTTATTTTTATTATTTTCTTTTTTCAGATATAAGGAAATAATAAAAAGATGTTCAGATTGCGAACAATGATTTACAGTGACTCCCAAATAATAATATAAATAAAAATTCGGATGCAAAACGAAATTTGGAACTTATTAGTTGAAATATGTCCTTAAAAACTAAATGCCAGTAACTAATAAAATATAATAACATATATAATACAGAGCTCGATAAATTCGTTTGGAAAATGTTTTGTCATCGTAAATTTTTGGTGGGACACCCACTTAGAACTAAATAACCAATTCGGTTCGGATCATGGGCGCGATCCTCAAAATACCACATAATAGAGGGACCGATATATGGGGTTATCCTAAAATTTTGTCAATACTAATGTGGCGGAATGGCTCTTTACAAAATGAGTGTTTAAAATACAAAATTCAGCCAATTCGGTTAAAAAACAAACACTCCAAAATATTGAATATTCTGGAGGAAACGTTTATAGTTAATTTTCGATATGCAGTTTTGTATCCATAGAAATTTATTATGATTAAGGTGTTACAAACACAATGAAAAATTTAACACAAAAAATCGTTATTTGAGAACACACCAATATCGTCCATAATTAAAATTTTAGTAACACGTAGTACCAAATTTCATGATTTGAGCTCTCTAGGTTCATTCAAATCTAAAATTTTACCAAATTAAGTACCATTTACTACACATGTTTATAAATTTTCATAATTACCAACCTCAACAATCCAATAGAAATCATATTTGCCAATTTCAAGATTCGAGCCCCTACCATATTTGGTACCACACATGAGTACGAATTTTGTAAAACTTCCTATCTTAATTCTTAATTCCAAACTTTAGGATTTCAGCTCTATCGAATCAACTGAATTAAAATTTTATCAAATATAGTACCATTTTACCTATACCTATATCATACAATCAAATATAAATTTTATTTTCCAATTTCAGGTTTCGCCCTACAAAATCCAAATTGTACCAAATTTAGTACCATTTCGTATACATGTACGAATTTCCCAATTTCAAATTCCAGCCTTATCGATTCACCCAAATCCAAATTTAGTTCCATTTAGTACACATTAGTACGAATTTCCAAAACTTCCTATACACCAAAATCCAACATCCCATCAGTGATCCTAACTCCAAATTTCAGGATTCTACCTCTATCGGTTCATAAAAATTGTACCAAATTTAGTACCATTTAGTACACACAAGTACAAATTTCAAAATTTACTACAAACAATATAAAACTTGTGTCCCTATTTCAGATTCCAACCTTATCGATTCACCTAAATCGAAATTTTTGTACCACATAGTACATATTAGTATGAATTTTGATTTGCACTCCAAATTTTAAGCAAATTTGTACGGAATTTAGGAATTTTCTGATATTTATAGTTCCCTTAGTACATCTTCTATCCTATACTCCTTCAGGCATCCTCATTTCAAATACCAGCTCCATCCTCATCTGAGTTTCATCCGTTCCTCCAAATTTAAATTGTACCAAATGTTGTACTGTTTAGTATTTTTCAGTACTTTCGGATGCTTATAGTTTGAATTTCCAGAAAACCCTCTAGTACATGTAGTCTACACTCCATTCGTGATCCCCATTCCACTGATTCGAAATACAAATGGTACATATTTAGTACTTTTTAGCGCATTTCGTGCCTTAACTAACAACTTCGGACTAAGGCTAACCCTCACCCAAAATTTCAAGATTCTATAGATATAAAAATCGGTCGGACTTTGTCATAACATTGACCTACATTGAAACTTTTCTGAAATAGTATTGGTATAGACTTCATTTGTATATAACCTAGGTTTTCAATAAACTAATGCTTTAATGCTTAATTTCGTTATTGGAAAAAGTAGTGGGTTCGTCCTAATTTGACACATAAATGTATATTTTTATACACAAAAATAATCATTATATAGATTTATTTTTAAAACACCGTACAGAAACAAAACTATTCACATATAAGCAAACTGGTCGGTTCTTATAACGCCCCAAAGGTATGTTCTTTTTATATTTTTTCCTGTTACCTTGTTGACTGGTTGCATTTCTGTACAATCCATCCGCAACGAGAACGTAGCTGCTGCTGCAACAGCTACACCAGCATTTGTTGTGGCATGGTAATGTGCACGTGTTGACGTTAAAAGACATAACAACGCGCCAATGTCATTCAAGTGTAAGCCGCATGTCCAAGCTCCTCCAACCGCCACGAAGTGATAGGGATAAGTTGCATCTTTAGATTTTCTTTCCACTTCAGTGCATTGCACAGAGAAGCACATTTTGTGGCAAGTGTAATATTCTTAGCTGATTACGTCTTGGTAGTAAACTAAAGAAACATGGATTGGCATGGTTGTTACGTGTTTTTTTAGAACTAGTCTATGGAGTGGGGAAAATGTACGTGGTAAAAATAAGTAGATACAATTTTTTTTAAGAATTTCTAAAATATATCTTACATACAAATTGAATGTATGCAATTGCAATTTTTGAGAGGATTTACATATGATCAATTAAAATTATTATCATTACTAATAATAATTAATTAATTAAATAGTGGTTACATATAATATGCTAAAAAGTAAAAATTTTCGACTTATATACCCTCAGCCTATGGTTTGCGGAGGTCTTCGGAATTACACACATTTTAGATTTTTATTCCGACCCTGAAAGGGTTAATGTTGATCAAATAGGTTATTTAATTCGCTTCAAATTAAATTTACTAATTTGTAAAATATTAACCCATTTGTGGGGGAGGTCTCGGAAGGAGTGGACCAAACCAAACTTCGGACTTGATCTAGGATTGGTAAACTTGTGCAAAGTTTCGTTCTTCAGATTTAAACATATTGAAAATTCAGATTTATAAAATATTGGAAATTTTGGGGATGTCCCAGAAGGACTTCGACTTGATCTAGGCTTAGTAAAGATATATGGGGGCTGTATCAAACATGGACATATGTTGATTATTATACCCTTCACCACACTGTGGTACAGGCAAAAGGAATCGAGATAGACCAATAGTTACTTTTGAGAATGTGCATAGAATCACTTTCTGAGTCTATTTACGCATGTCCGTCCGTCCGTCCAAAAATTTGTGAACAAAGTACAGGTCGCATTTATAATCCGATTTGGATGAAATTTGGCACAGTTCACTTCTTTGGCCCAAGGAAAAACTCTATTGAAATTGGGAAAAATCGGTTCAGATTTGGGTATAGCTCCCGTATATATTTTCGTCCGATTTAAGGTAAATGGTGCACCAAAGTCCCTATATATCGTTCGATTTGCACGAAACTTGGCATAACGTACTGAATTGAGCCTAGAGAAATTTGGCATACTAAATTAAGTTTAGAATGACGTGTGCTAAATTTCGTGAAAATCGGTCCAGATTTAGATATAGCTCCCATATATAGTTTCGTCCAGTTTTATGTAATTGGTGCATCAATATGTCTATATAGGATACATCTGTTGAATATACCCAAAGTGGAGAAGGGTATCATATAGTCGGCCTAGTCCGACTTTACTACTTTCCATGCTGGTTTTTTAACATAAAATAATATACCAAAAATAGATCGAGACTTTATATAGGGAGTATGTCAATCAATGGATTTGTCGAAGACCATATAAATGTTATATTAGGTTGGGGAAAAAGAAATCCAATATTTCTTCGAAAATGTAGATATAATCGGAGAAATGATCGAAGTTGACCGGCATGTTTGCAATCGAAATATTACCCAGGAACTAAACACACTGTTTTAAACTATTTGCACAAAGCTGGATTCAAAAAGAAGCTCGATGTTGGGTGCTACACCAATTATAGAAAAAAAGGATAAACGGAATTTCCATCTGCGAAGCCTTGGCCAAACTGAATAAGATATACCCATTTCTTAAACGGATGCTGACTGGAGATGAAAAATGGATCACATACGATAACCATGTGCGAAAACAATCGTGGTCAAAGAACGTGGCCAAACCAGGACTAACGGTGGAAGTGAAAGGGGATTATTTATTATGAGTTGCTTCCATATGGCCAAACGATAATTTCTGTACTCTACTGTCAACAACTGCACCGTTTTACCAGAAGTGGCCATCACAACGCTTGGCCACACACATGTACCGTGACTCGCCAGAAACTTCGGGAGCTTGATTTGAGAGGTTTTAATGCATCCGTCATGAAATTGGAATCTAGGGAGGATTGTGAAAATCGACTACTAGAGTTTTTTGAAAATGGAGAGCAGGACTTCAATGAGAGAGGCAAAAACTGTGCAAATTTGGCCCAAAGTCCTATAGTTCATATACAAATAATGGATCTATTTTCCCCCAACCTAATATAATCTTCATCAGAATAACATTCTAATCTGATTTATGCATGTCCGTATGTTGAAATCATGATAGAGCTCCCATAATTTAAGATATAAGTTTGAAATTTTGCACATTCATTGTTATTACATTTAGGATGTTTAGTACTGCAAACAGGATATATAGGCCAACGTTTTAGTATAGCCTCCATATAAGCGGTACCCCCATATTATTCGGTCTTTTAGATAGTTTGTCCAAGTTTTCAGATAGGTTTGACATTTTTTCAACAACAAATCACATATCTAAAACACCGCTGCGTATTTTTTAGCAGATTTGTTTAAAAAAAGAAAAACATTTAACCATCTACGTATCAGATCTGCAAAATTCCCAACTCATGTGTTTTATTTTAGCTTGTGTTCGATAGACAAAAATAAAGAAACAAAATATTGACAGATGCTACTTACATGTCACGTGTCTGTCTGCGTGTTAGCTAACGGGAATTGATGTCAATGGCACACACTCAAATGCCTTATTCACTTGCCAAATATTGACAGGCTGGTTGGCTGGCACTCGAGCAAATCGGAATTGGGATGGTTGGCAAATAATATTGACACACTAACCGAACAAATTCAGTTAGTATTGATTCTGCTGCTGCTATTGTTCCTCCTGTGACAATGAAAATGCGTAGTATTTAACACTTTTTTCGATATTTTTGTTCAACAAAAATAATATTTAGCACCTATTTTTAAAAATGTATGTATGAAGAGCGTTTTTGTTATTGGATAGCACACGTTTCGTTTTTTTTTATTTTAGCTCCACAGAACAGACTTGTAGCAGTTTACAGCAGTTGGTACTTGGCAAAACAGTTGCAGCTACAAACCTAAAAAAGAAAGGGAGAGAGACCGAGGGGGAATATAAAAATTGGTTCATGTTCACAAACGAATGGTTTTTAATTAACAATTTTTGCATATATTGATTTAATTTATATGACGTTATTATTAATAAAAAATACAAAACAAAAAAAGAAAATTACAAAATAAAATAAATAACTAAAATGTCACATATGTCAATGTAATAAAGGCAACACACACACACAGCAACCAAGCCAAGCAAGATGAAGGAAAAACATGAGCAATTTTTAATTAACTTTTTTTGTTATCGAGGGGAAAAGTTGTTTCGCAAATATTCATTTATTTATTATAGAATGATTTTTCTATCGTGTAGAATAATTGTAGTTGAATTAAGGCAATTAATTGCTTTCCATTTTTTTTGTTTTATATTTTTGCAGTTTTGCTGTAATTAAATATTAATAGATACATAGATGTAGCGGCATATTCAGAACTTTTTTTATTCGAATTTATATTTGATTGATTAAGTTATTTTTTAATTTTGAAATATTATATAAAGTTAATTTCATTTTAAAATAATTTGTCACACTTTTTTTGTCAGTGGTGGTTTTTGTATAAATTTGTTGTTAATGGGCTTAGTAGGCTGTTCTATAAAAAATATTGTTGTATGAACCATGGAATTGTTCCTAAATAATGAGTGCAAAATAACATTTACTAATTAAATAAAATAAAACACGAACATCATCGTTATCTTATATATACTAAAAGGATAAATTGGTATATTTTAAATAAAAGGCCAATTTACGGTCTTCCTCATATTTGAAATTCATTTCTGATATGGACCCACTAACCGCAAAAAATACCGAAGACGTTGGTGAGTATATGAAAACCCCAGAAGGAACAAATCGACATAGGTCAAAGTTCGGATATCATTTTTAGGCTGTCATACATGAAGAGATTGCTATATATATTTATTTGTATATATGTTTTGAGATTATATTTCTTCAGTAAAATCGAGTGAGAATTGTTTTCTACAACATTTCTTCATTTCTTGTGTGTCCTTTTTCGTCCATAATTTACTGAACAGGAATACAGTTATCACAAGATGAGATTTTTCACTTTCGAGGTGGTGGCTTCCTCAAAAGAGAAATCGGTTATTTACCGTTTTAATTGAATTTTCTCAATTAAAATAAAACCCCATTAAACCCAATTATAAATAGATACTAAGGTTTGTGTTTGCATTTTTTTCCGAATGAATCTCTTGCTTGACACAAACAGCGGATTTGAAATAAGAAGTTTGAAAATTTCAATTCACGTGAAAAGCAGACAGGAGATAACTTTTGAGAGAAAGTGTAAAAAACCCCACCGTGTGTTCCAGAACATACCTGATAGTTATGCCAAATGTGCAAAAATAAAAAAAGAACCGTCGTTTTTATCGGACATTCAGATAATAAAACCGATAATAGTATGGTTCCATAAATTTAGCGCGCTTGTTTTTTTTTATTCTTTGCACACTTTTTTTCATCGTATTGGATTTAATGGGCTCTTATTATTAAAAATTATCAATATTGGTTTACTTTTTAATATGGCTCTAATATAATGGCACCGATCCATTTTCGGCTCTAGTTGCTTTTTCTCACCAATATGGCTTACTGAATGACTTAAGTATTCATCAACACCCAAAAGAAGCAACTGAAGTTAGAATTTAGAATTTTTGGTGAGGACCACTCTTAGTCCAAAGGTGTCAGAAAAAGGCTGGGTTTTTCGAAATTCGTATTAGAACGGCACGAAAAGTACCAAAATGTGGTACGATTTGCATTTGGTGAACTGGTAGAAGTTAGAGCTCTTAGATTTGGTATGTGGGTGGAGTGTAGAATAGACGTACTAAAGGGTTGTTTGAATTATAAGTATCAGGAAAGTACTAAACTGGGCTAAATTTAGTACAATTTCGTAGAATTTGAAATTTAGTACAATTTCGTAGAATTTGAACGGCTAGGGATAAAAACTTGAAATTTGGAACTCGAATCAAGATTAAGAAGTAGGCTGGATATAAGGACGTGGGTTTGGAAGTGTGTACTCATGTATACGAAAGGTTGTAAACGGTAATCTGAGGTGGTATTCTGAAATTTGAAATTATCGTCGGAGTGTAGGATTGCGATATGTACGAAGTTTTGGAAAATTTGTACTTATGTGTACGAAAAGTACTATATATTACTATACTATATAAGGTACAATGTGGATTTGGGTGAACCAATAGAGCTAGAACACTTAAATTTAGAATTGAGATTACTGTCGTAGTGTAGGATTGGGTTTTGGTAATTCATACTTATGTGTACTAAATGGTACTAATTGAATTTGGATGAACCGATAGAACTGGAATTTGGTGTTAGGATCACTGTTGGAGTGCAGGATTGGATGTAGGTTTGGAAATTTGTACTTACGGTTACTAAATGATACTAAATTTAATACAATGTGGATTTAGGTGAACCAATAGAGCTGGTATCTTGAAATTTGGACTTGGGATCACTGTTGGGGTTTTGTGTATGTAGACATTTTTGGAAAATTTCTACCAATGTGTACTTTAGGAATCGATAAATGGTACCAAATTTGATACAATATTGATTTAGGTAATCGATTTAGGTCCTGAAATTTGGAAATTAGATTACAGTTGGAGTGTGGGACTGGGTTATGAATATGGGTTTGGAAATTTCGTAATTATGAGTACTATTTTTTTTAGATATTAGTACTTATATGAACTAAATATTACCACATTTGATACAATTTGGATTTGGGGAACCGATCGGGCTGGTATCCTGAAATTGGGAGGTATGATTTCTATTGGATTGTTGAGGTGGATACTTAAAGAAAATTAATATTAACGTGTACTAAATGTAGTAAAATTAAGATTTAGGTGAACATATAGAGCACGAATCATGAAATGTGGAATAAGTTTTGAAAATAAGCACTTCAAGGGTACGAAAGGTAACAAATGGTACTAAAATTAGTATAGAGCTAGATTTCTATTGCGGTCAGAATTGGTGTGTAGTGGAACAAACTGGTACTAAAATATTCGCTTATGAAGTAGCGGGCTTATATTGGTATTTACATATAATAGAGTATCATACAAAATTTCCAAAAGGGTTTATTATCAAGGCCCAGACAAAATGGCTGAAGCTGGAATTTTGTATGACGGCCAATATTGTAGATGAACGTTAAGACCGGTTTTTGGGGACATTTGTATTAAAGGGGAAAGAAAAGTACTAAAAAGTAATAAATTTGACAATAAACATCTCGACGAAATGACTGCTGCTAGAACTCTGAGATTTTGAGTGAAGGTCAATATTGGCACGTACGAATCGAATTTTCTCATCGAAGTGTCTGTAATGTGGCATATCAGATTTCTAGTGCAGAAAGTATTCAATAATGTTGATTTTCCTACTACAGTTTTCGAAACTATGAAGTACCACATAATGCAAAAACATAGTCCCTATGTAAAGGTCCTGACCGATTATAGGAATTTCTAATGCACATCACGTGGTGGTGGGTATAAAATGTGCGGCTGATTGATTTTAACGACGTTTTTACTTCTTTAATTTTTAATATGTTAAATGAGACAAGAAAGATTCCGTCGGACGGAATTTATATCTATTGTTATGAACCTCGATTCAATGTAAATGATGCACCAATCAGGCATCATATGTTCGATTGTCAAAAAATGGCGACGAAATCAATCATAAAAGTGAATCAACATTTATTTTTTGAAGCGAAGACCACTTCTTGCTAGTTCTCAAAGTATGTAGCCGATCCTTCTGATGTTGGTCTTTTGTTTACGTGTTTAGCTGTTAATATAGCATATAACATCCAGAATACCGAATTATGATAAATTGTTTTTACCTTGCCCCGTGTCTAGGCATAGCCAATGCAATAAAAAAATAAAGCTATAATACCCTGAAAACACAGTTGTGTAGGGTATAAAAATTGGCAAATTGACAATTGTTTTTTTTTTGAAAGATTTCTAACTAATAAAAATTGATAGTTAATCGATATTACGAGAGATCTTCTTATGTATTCTCTGTGTGGCCAAAGTCTTAGATGTGAATATATAAATAGGATTTCATACCTGTATCCGAATAGAACATAGAGGTACAAAAATAAAAAACCAAATTTGCGGCCTGGAAGTGTTAACATTCAAAATCAATTTTTGGCAGAAATACACACTATTGATGTTGATTCTTATATAGGAAGCCTACACAAATATTTGCTCGAATACTTCACCCGGTATAGTTCTTGTTATTTAATATGGTTTCTAATACATTTCTAGTGACTTGGCTTTATTTCAGTACACATATGTATACATACAAATATATATTTATTTCATTAGTTTGGTTTTTTAAATTATTACTTTTCACTTATTTTTCACACAATTCTAAAATATCTTACACGCTCTGTACATATACGCATGTTCATCACTTATTTCCGTATGCGGAAATATTTTCACAAAATAAAAAATGCAAGTGTTAAAAATCACAGATCATTTGCGTTAATTCAAGGCACTGCACACTTAAAACTTGACTACAACTTGTGAACCGGCGATCTGATATTTTCTGTACAATTTTTACAAATACGTGTACTCAATAATGTTTAATAATACTAAGAATAATCCACAGACTAAAGTACAACAACAAAGACAACAAAAGATTTTTCACTCTTTCGATGGATACTTAATTTTTTGGCTTTTTACCAAAATAAAACTGAGAAAATTCTCTTAAAAGAGAAGTAGAAGAACAATAATGAAAGCATTTCATTCATTATGATGAATTTTCCACATTTTCATTGTGTGTCAATATTTTCATTCGTTTTTGTTTTTCTTTCTTTATTTATTTTTTTTTTTTTTGCAAGCATGCTTTTGTTTTTTAATTATTATTTGGCAAAAATCTTTTTGTTTTGTTTGAATTTTCCTTTTTTGTTTCGTTTCGTTTCTTGTCTTTGTTTATTTGATTTTCCTAGCCAAAAACGACAACAACTACAACAAAGTTATCTGTTTGTTGTCATGTTCCTTTGTTTTAACTTATTCAATTGATTTATTTCTTTTGTTTATAACTTTTATATTATTTATTTTTATTCTTTCTTTCTTTTTTTGTTGTCAGACGCCACAAATCACAATCAGTAAACACATACACACAGACAGACGAATTCACACACCTACACAAAGAAACGACAAATTAGGCAACACAAAATCATTGAACTTGAATTTTCATTGAAATGTGTTTTTGTTTTGTTTTTGTAATTCGTAGATATTTGCACATTTTCCGAACGATGAATGTCAATGCTTTCAATAAATCCCATGATTTTATTTATAAATAAATATATCGTTGTGGTGGCGCTGGTGACAATTGTTTAGTTGTTACATTTGTTGTTTTCATGATTGCTTAATTATTTTATGCACCAATTCAATTTGTTGTTTAATTGTAAATTTTAATTATTAAATATAAAAACTTAATTTGTTGTAATCAATAATACTTCATTTTGGATGCAGGGGGAAATAACACCGTTATGAAATAAGTGAAATATTGTTTTTGTTCCGATGTTTTGGCTAAATATTTACACTAGTAAACAATTTCTGAGCGGATTCCCATTCTCGCTTATACCTAAGTAGGTTATTGAAAAAATATTCTTTAAAAATCCACACTTATATCTATGAAGGTTCTTGAAAAAAATATTCTCTAAAAATACACAATTGTAGGTCCTTAACAAATATTTCTTAAATCCACGATAATTTCTTTTCAAAATCCACACAAATAGGTGTGTAGGAACTTAACAACATATTGTTTAAAAATTCATTTTGTGTGGGACATTTAAAAAATATTCTTCCTCAATTAAATATACAACATTGTATACAACTGCACTTAAAACAGTGTCACATACTACAGTAATGTAATTTCAACAGCTAAATAAAATCATATTAATTATTAAAAATTGTAAAAGAGATAATCGACAAATTATTCTTATTAAATGTTCAAAATAATAAAAATGTCGTTATTATTATCATCATGAACAAAATCGGTTATAATTTCTTTAATGACCAGCCATTGTTTAGGTGTTGAAATTTATCGTTTATTTTCCCGCTGAGGCGATTATAATTACAATGAATCAATTCCCAATTACATAAACATCAACAACTACAACAACAAATAATTATATGCGAACAATTAAATATCGACAGGGGATGTACTTTTTTTGTTCGTTTTTCTATATAAGGAATGAAATATTGAAATTATACAAATTAAAAGTAAGCCACACCAATCATTCATTACAAATTTGGAAAGAGGGCTGTATTTGGGAATTTTTTATCTGGAACTACCAAGGAAATAAACGTGAAATTTTTAAAACTATTCTATTTTTTATTTTTTTTAACGCCCAGATCATAAGAGTGTATTTTTTTTTAAAAATCGTTAATCGTTGATATTTTACATATTAGTTTGAGAGAAAAAGAAATCCATTATTTTTATATGAACTATAGGAAATTCTTTAACATGCTTCGGAATGTCCGATTTGGGCCAAATATGCACCGTTTTGTTGTAGGATTTGTTGCCATTTTAAAGGTAACTTCATAATTCCTCTCTCATAAAAGTCCTGTTCTCTATTTACAAAAAAAACTCTAGTAGTCGATTTTCACAATCCTTCCTACATACCAATTTTTTATCATTAAAGAAATTTTGCAATGCAAAAAAAAAAATGATAATCGCTTAGTCCTAAGCCCAGACTGTATGACGGATGCATTAAAACATCCCAACCAAGCTCCCGAAGATTCTGGTGAGTCACTGTATATGTGTGTGGCCTAGCGTTGTCCTGGTTTAACACGACACCTCTCCTGTTGGTCCGAAAGTCCTTGAAAAATATTTTTAAAAAATCCACGCTTCATGCCCCGAAAGTCCTTGAAAAATATTTTTAAAAAATCCACGCTTCAGGATCCGAAAGTCTTTGAAAAATATTTTTAAAAAATCCACGCTTCATGCCCCGAAAGTCCTTGAAAAATATTTTTAAAAAATCCACGCTTCAGGCTCCGAAAGTCTTTGAAAAATATTTTTAAAAAATCCACGCTTCAGGCTCCGAAAGTCC
Source organism: Musca vetustissima (assembly GCF_032173495.1). NCBI lineage: Eukaryota > Metazoa > Arthropoda > Insecta > Diptera > Muscidae > Musca > Musca vetustissima. The sequence goes on from NW_026879482.1 coordinate 91,830, forward strand.
TTGAAAAATATTTTTAAAAAATCCACGCTTCATGCTCCGAAAGTCCTTGAAAAATATTTTTAAAAAATCCACGCTTCATGCTCCGAAAGTCCTTAAAAAATATTTTTAAAAAATCCACGCTTCATGCTCCGAAAGTCCTTAAAAAATATTTTTAAAAAATCCACGCTTCATGCTCCGAAATCCTTGAAAAATATTTTTAAAAAATCCACGCTTCATGCTCCGAAAGTCCTTGAAAAATATTTTAAAAAAATCCACGCTTCATGCTCCGAAAGTCCTTGAAAAATATTTTTAATAAATCCACGCTTCATGCTCCGAAAGTCCTTGAAAAATATTTTTAAAAAATCCACGCTTCATGCTTCGAAAGTCCTTGAAAAATATTTTTATAAAACTAAGTTTCATGCTCCGAGAGTCCTTGAAAAATATTTTTAAAAAACTAAGTTTCATGCTACGAAATTACCTAAAAATATTTTTAAAAAAATCCACGCTTCATGCTCCGAATGTCCTTGAAAAATATTTTTAAAAAAATCCACGCTTCATGCTCCGAATGTCCTTGAAAAATATTTTTAAAAAAATCCACGCTTCATGCTCCGAATGTCCTTGAAAAATATTTTTAAAAAATCCACGCCAAAACTTTTAAAAAAATCTGGTTTTAAAAAAATTCACTCACAAAGAAATCCACAAAACTATTTTAAACCATTTACAATTGACCAGGAACGGCCAGAATATTTTTCCAAGGACTGTCAAATCTAGAAGCATGGTTTTGTTAAAGACAATTTTTGAGAGGACTGTCAGATCTAGAAACATGGATTTTGAAAAGACTATTGGATCTAGAAGTGTGGATTTTTAAAGACAATGTTTTAAGGACTATCACAGCAAGTGGATTTTTTTGAATGACTATCAGAGCTCTGAGCGTGGATTTTTTTTTAAATATTTTTAAAGGACGGTCAGAGACCTAAGCGCAGATTTTTATAAAATTTTTTTTCAATGACTAACAGAGCTCTTTGAGGGATTTAAAAAAATTCAAGGACTAATCGTGTTTTATTAAAGAATATTTTTGGAGGACTACCAGAGATTTTCTTTAAATATTTTTGAAGAACTGTTAGAACGTGATTTTTTTGTTAATACATATGTGTCAGGGAGATTGTAAAAATAATAATTTGAAAGAAAAACAGAGACGGTTTTTTTATTAAATTTTTGTTTGATGAACTTTTGGGATTGAATTTGTATAAAATATATTTTTAAAGGGCTATTGGACATGGATATTTGAAAAAGTAAAGTTTTTTTTAAGATGGATGAGATATATTTTAAAGTTTTTTTTTTTAATATTTATAAAGGATATTGTCAAGGTACTATAGCTTTGTGCCGCCCCAAGAGTTTGTAACCCCGCGAAATATTGGTCCTAGACCCACATTTAAGTATAACGATCGTCATATCTCGACTAGCTGAGTCCAACTAGACATGTGTGTCCTGTTCATTATAATTTGTAAACACGATACAAGCCACAGCTATGGACCATTTTTCACGAAACTTTGTATTTAGGATGAGTTCTGGCCAATGAAGACACCTATTGTTTTTGGTAAAGATCAGTTAATATTCAGTGGATCAAATGACCAACAACTTTAATTTTGTGTGATTTTTGTTCGCTCGAACATCGTGATTTTTCTCGTGGAGAGCTGGATCGGGCCAAAGAATAAGCGTGCCCGTTTTGATAAAGATCGGTCAATATTTAGCGGGCCAATTAAAAAATTGTATTCTATAGTGTATATATTTACCCCTGAAAAACAAAGGCCGGAGAACTTGATAGCATATCCATGAGGAGTGGTTGACCTTTAAATTTATACCAATTATATATTGCCCAAGCACAGAATATAGAACAACAGAAAGTTAGATTTTTGTGGAAGTTGTGTAGGGTATCATATGGTCGGTCCGTTTCGGCTATACTGCTCCGCTCACTGGTTTAATAATGATTATTTTTTAGCATTAGCAATAGCAATTTTAAGGGCTATTAGGTTGTGGATTTTTTATACAAATATTTTTGAAATAAAATTTAGTCGTAATTTTTTATTGGCATCTACTGAAGAACTAAAGACTGTTTGGGCGTTCATTTTCTTGAGCATTTTTTAAGGACCATTAGAGCGTGGATTTTTATAAAATATTTTTAAAGCATTACAAGATTATTTTTTTTATATTTTGAGTTTCGAAGAAATATATATATATATATTTCCACTGTTCGAACAGTGGAAATATAATTTTATAATTTTTTTTATTGTTTTTTATATATCTTGTATTATATATATAAATATATATCTATATATAATGAATACAAATTTGTATCTAAAATTTTCTAGGAATCCCATTTCACACCTAAATACCATAATATGGCAAATTATTTTATGGCTTCATTTCTACGAAATTCTTATTGTGCTCTCGTTTTTGTGTTTTTCTTAAAAAGCTCTATCACTTCGTGATTATTTTTTGAAGGTTTAATCTTTTCATTCAATTATTCTAAATAATTTTAATCGTAAATTCATTGCAGCGATCACATCTGGTGGTATTGTATTTGGCGTTTGGTTGCTTGCCAATTACTTTTTATTGGTCTCATTTTAATAATTAGTATTCATTTCATAGATTTGGAACTATATCGTACATTTTATTTTTTTGGAACGGGTTAATTTCTTCAATTAACATAACAATTAAAAATTTTTAACTGTTTTTGCAATAATATTATAATAGCCATTTAATCCAAAAAATATTCTGTTTATTTATATTAATGGAATTTCGAAAAAAAACACACAAGCAAACAAACATTGAAAAACATTTCGAAGATAATAATAATAACAATAAAAACCAAACACGATTGACTCATCAACCAAAGTTCAATTAAATGGTATTTCTGGTTAGAAATAATAATCAGACTAAGCATTTAATTTCTTTTCAGAACAGGTTAGTGGGATTTGTCCTATATTTGAAACAATTTCAACACAGATTTATATCTAATTACACATATAAAAGAAGAGAAACATTGACAACCACAATTTTTGGAAGAGCACGTGTTTTGCTCTCATTTAAATAAATTAACTTGGAGTGAATAGCTTTTAATTTTAAAATTGCGTGTGTAGACATATTGACATATTACAAATGTGTGTTTTTATTAATATTAGGAAATTTTGTGTATAGGTCAAATACCCTTATCAATCTGAAACACCTGTCACACTATATTGAATATTTTGAGCTATTTTTACTTAGCAAAATCCATAATTGTTAAGTTTTGGATATACCTGCATGTATTCTATGGGAAGGACTTGTAAGTAGTGTATAAACTGAATATATACCTTTAAAATTAATCCTACTTTATTGTACTTATAATCGCTTCCAATGTAAAATGTCGAAACCGACAATGTTATACCCTGCACAACTATCTTTGGACTTTAATTTCCTGCAAATCTAATTATAGAATGCGCATAATTGTGACATATAGATGTACTATAAGAACATCCATAAATCTTTTGGTCCGTTTTATTTGATCAGGACATGCAAAATATCATAAAGATCGCTTAAATAAGTCTAGAAACGATTATAAGACTAACATTTCGTTATGTTAAAAATTCTTCAGACCACACAAACTTATAGTACCCACATAATCCTAGCCTAAAGTTAGTCTTGATATTTTTTTTTATAATCCAGCCTAAAACTGAACCCGATATTTTTTTCAAAAACCCAAAAATTCACGTGATATTTTTTATAGTGAAAACATATTTTCTTTTAAATCCCCGCCTAAAATTAGAAATTAGACTTGAGAAAATTTCTTTTTTAAAGATCTCAACCTGTCGAATTTTTAAAGTTGTGAAAAATTTTTTTAAAAAAATTCACGCCTATCGAATTCTTAAAAAATTCACGCCTATAGAATTCTTAAAGCTTTGAAATACTTTCGAATACTGTGAAAAATATTTTTAAAAAAATTCACGCCTATCGAATTCTTAAAAAATTCACGCCTATAGAATTCTTAAAGCTTTGAAATACTTTCGAATACTGTGAAAAATATTTTTAAAAAAATTCACGCCTATCGAATTCTTAAAAAATTCACGCCTGTCTTTGAATTCTTAAAAAAAAGCTCCAAAACTGTGAAAAATATTTTTAAAAAATACTATCGAACACTGTGAAGCTGTGAAAAATATTTTAAAAAAATCCACGCCTATCCAAAACTGTGAAGCTGTGAAAAATATTTTTAAAAAATCCACGCCTATCCAAAACTGTGAAGCTGTGAAAAATATTTTTAAAAAATCCACGCCTATCCAAAACTGTGAAGCTGTGAAAAATATTTTTAAAAAATCCACGCCTATCCAAAACTGTGAAGCTGTGAAAAATATTTTTAAAAAATCCACGCCTATCCAAAACTGTGAAGCTGTGAAAAATATTTTTAAAAAATCCACGCCTATCCAAAACTGTGAAGCTGTGAAAAATATTTTTAAAAAATCCACGCCTATCCAAAACTGTGAAGCTGTGAAAAATATTTTTAAAAAATCCACGCCTATCCAAAACTGTGAAGCTGTGAAAAATATTTTTAAAAAATCCACGCCTGAAAAATCCAAAACTGTGAAGCTGTGAAAAATATTTTTAAAAAATCCACGCCTATCCAAAACTGTGAAGCTGTGAAAAATATTTTTAAAAAATCCACGCCTATCCAAAACTGTGAAGCTGTGAAAAATATTTTTAAAAAATCCACGCCTATCCAAAACTGTGAAGCTGTGAAAAATATTTTTAAAAAATCCACGCCTATCCAAAACTGTGAAGCTGTGAAAAATATTTTTAAAAAATCCACGCCTATCCAAAACTGTGAAGCTGTGAAAAATATTTTTAAAAAAATGCACGCCTATCGAATTCTTAAAGCTCTGAAATACTATCGAACACTGTGAAGCTGTGAAAAATATTTTTAAAAAATCCACGCCTATCCAAAACTGTGAAGCTGTGAAAAATATTTTTAAAAAATCCACGCCTATCCAAAACTGTGAAGCTGTGAAAAATATTTTTAAAAAATCCACGCCTATCCAAAACTGTGAAGCTGTGAAAAATATTTTTAAAAAATCCACGCCTATCCAAAACTGTGAAGCTGTGAAAAATATTTTTAAAAAATCCACGCCTATCCAAAACTGTGAAGCTGTGAAAAATATTTTTAAAAAATCCACGCCTATCCAAAACTGTGAAGCTGTGAAAAATATTTTTAAAAAATCCACGCCTATCCAAAACTGTGAAGCTGTGAAAAATATTTCACGCCTATCCAAAATGTGAAGCCACGCCTTGAAAAGAACCACAAAATTTCGAAAATTTGGGACGAAAAAATGGACAAAAAATTTTTGTGAAGCTGTGAAAAACTCCTAAAATACTGAAAATTTGAGGTATCGTTATATGGGGCCTACCAGAAAAAGTAGACTATGTACCCAACCCAATATAGCCCATCTTCAAATTTAACCTGCCTGCATACAAAAGACTTTGTAATAATTTGGCGATCTATCTCAATGGTGAAGGATGTGGTCAACAATAAAATTATGGAGAACTTGCTGCAATTGATCTTGATTGCTGCAGTTTCAAGGGGGACTATCTATCGCAGATATCGTCCCGTTATCTGCGAGATAAACGCAAGGGAACGCATGATCAAAGTCTTTGTTCTACAAAAGTGGACAGTTTTTCTATAGCAAGTCTGATCAAAACAAGGCAAGGCTCACTTCGTGTCCAGCGCCTTCAAGATTGGGAAGGCACGGATTGGAGAAGAGCGTGGGAGATACACCTAGCAACAAAAGGTAGGAAACCGAGGAGAATTGACAGAAGTCATCGGAGTAAGACGGCAACGCTGGCTGTGATTAAAAGAATAATAAAACATAATATACACATCGGGTTAATCCAATCACGTTGGACTGTAAAAAATCAAAGTCTCAGACTTAAACCACATAAACTAACATTTATTTTATGCAAACACAAGCTTCCGATCAATAACCTGTATAAAATGTCACAAAAATTAAGTTTTATTTTCTCGTCTTGCTCAGAACTCAATAGGCTCAAAATATTTAAGATAGAGCTTTAAAATTTTGAACATATAGTGCTACTAGGTCGCGTAAATTTTAAATATTTCTATGGTTCTAGACTCTATACTCCTTGAATTAGTTGTCAATGGTCCATTTTCAGTTTTTCACTTTATATATTTCCAAAGGTTTATTTTTTATTCTGTACCGGAGCGTATAAAATGTTTGGCAAGACGCCTCTAATGCCTTGTTCACTTGTTATCAACAATGTTTGCGACAGACCGACAGAAATATTAGTTCCACCAATCATTGAAATCGGATCCAATTCCTCTACTTTTCGTTTCAATATCAAAAAACTAGACAAACATGGTTTTATACGCTACGCAGCTACCAGCACTGAATTTGTTGCTCATAGCAAAGTTAGTTTGCGACAAGTTTCGATACGACAAAAGGCAAAACACTCTCTTTACTTGTTTCAAATGTAGACAATTCTGGTGTATCACACTTCAAAACAAAAATTCCGAAATAAAGCTCGGCTTATCAGTCACGCGAGTTTAAATTGTGAAACACGGAAAACAGTGATTACCGCTTTTGTTGTTGTGGTTGTATTTTTTTAAATTATTCCAATATATTATTCGAATATGAATATAGTAAAAAGAGCTATTAAATATATGTTGTTGTTATTTATTATTGTTGTAATTTATTAGCGTAGAGGTGACATTTTAACACTTTTAATCGATCGAGTTGAATAATAATGAGGGAGGAAGCTAGTGATCGAGAAGTAGGGGAACTTGGCCGACTGACTGACTGTAATGTTGAATTATTTCGGTTCTCTTTTGTTTCTACACAATGTATTACCTTGTTGCTGTTGCTGCTGTTGGTATTTTTGTTGTTTGTTTTATGGTAGCTTGTCTAATTTCAGACATCAACTAAGAATTGTAGCGGTTCTTGTTGTTATTGATGTTTGTTGTTGTTGGTGTTCTTGTTGTTGTCACTGATAACTATGGTAATTTGTCAGCTTCGAAGTCATGGCTCATGCATAAATGTATGATCGTGTTATTTTCCTAAACATAAAATGTGTATGTTTGTAATTGGATCAGCACATGTTTTGAGTGTGTTTTTTTGTTTATTTATTTGTTTTCAATGAGCCGCCATTCAATATCAGTGGCTTTTATTTTTTTTCAAGCCGTGTTTTTTTTTACCGCACAAAAAATATTTTATTTTTAACACACCTGTTGTTTCGTTTTTTAATATTTTCACTTGTAATTATTTACACTTTGTATTCTTTATAATTTTCCCCTATTTAATTTGTATAGGGTTCTTGACTAATTTATTTTTTCCTCTATATAGGTTTCTGTTTTTAACGCGCCCGTTTCGTTCCGTTTTCGTCAAAGGTTCACATCCGACTATCCTCCTCACTCGAATGTTGTAAGGTCTTACGATTTAGTTTGGGTTTTCTGTTTTTTTGTTTTTATTCGTGTTTCTGTTTTGTTGTTATTGGTTTTTCTTTTCTTTTTTTTTGTATTTCTTGTCCACTACTACTCATTCACGGATCCTCTCCTACTGTTCTACGACTGTCAAAGATTCTGAGATGCACAATGTTGCGATTTTATTTACCCATTGAATCGATATCGTTTTGTTCTGCGGCAAACGTAACGTTGGCGTTAACGTCTGCGGAAGCGCAGACAACAACCAACGTTAATGATCATCATCGGCGTTAGCAACTGATGTTGTGGTTAAGACAGTGGGGGAAATCAATGACAATATAAATTATGGCGAACAAATAATGACGTTTTTATAATTAATTAGGAGAATTGTAAGATGGGCCACGGTCTTTATAAAGACCAATTGGGCTGTATAGAGACCCCCGGGTCTTTATAAAGACCAATTGGGCTGTATAGAGACCCCCGGGTCTTTATAAAGACCAATTGGGCTGTATAGAGACCCACAGGTCTTTATAAAGACCAATTGGGCTGTATAGAGACCCACAGGTCTTTATAAAGACCAATTGGGCTGTATAGAGACCCACAGGTCTTTATAAAGACCAATTGGGCTGTATAGAGACCCACAGGTCTTTATAAAGACCAATTGGGCTGTATAGAGACCCACAGGTCTTTATAAAGACCAATTGGGCTGTATAGAGACCCACAGGTCTTTATAAAGACCAATTGGGCTGTATAGAGACCCACAGGTCTTTATAAAGACCAATTGGGCTGTATAGAGACCCACAGGTCTTTATAAAGACCAATTGGGCTGTATAGAGACCCACAGGTCTTTATAAAGACCAATTGGGCTGTATAGAGACCCACAGGTCTTTATAAAGACCAATTGGGCTGTATAGAGACCCACAGGTCTTTATAAAGACCAATTGGGCTGTATAGAGACCCACAGGTCTTTATAAAGACCATTTGGGCTGTATATAGACCCACAGGTCTTTATAAAGACCAATTGGGCTGTATAGAGACCCACAGGTCTTTATATAGACCATTTGGGCTGTATATAGACCCACAGGTCTTTATAAAGACCAATTGGGCTGTATAGAGACCCACAGGTCTTTATAAAGACCCATTGGGCTGTATAGAGGCCCACAGGTCTTTATAAAGGGCTGTATAGAGACCCACAGGTCTTTATAAAGACCAATTGGGCTGTATAGAGACCCACAGGTCTTTATAAAGACCAATTGGGCTGTATAGAGACCCACAGGTCTTTATAAAGACCAATTGGGCTGTATAGAGACCCACAGGTCTTTATAAAGACCAATTGGGCTGTATAGAGACCCACAGGTCTTTATAAAGACCAATTGGGCTGTATAGAGACCCACAGGTCTTTATAAAGACCAATTGGGCTGTATAGAGACCCACAGGTCTTTATAAAGACCAATTGGGCTGTATAGAGACCCACAGGTCTTTATAAAGACCAATTGGGCTGTATAGAGACCCACAGGTCTTTATAAAGACCAATTGGGCTGTATAGAGACCCACAGGTCTTTATAAAGACCAATTGGGCTGTATAGAGACCCACAGGTCTTTATAAAGACCAATTGGGCTGTGTAGAAACCCACAGGTCTTTATAAAGACCAATTGGTCTGTATAGAGACCACAGGTCCCGCTTCCGTTAAGTTGTTGCGACCTTGTAATGAGTTATGCCTACTTATGTTCCTCATCACTTTCCCCCAAGGTTTTATGGCAACCACATTGCGTCAAAGCTAAACATCTGTCGGCGTTTGTTTTTATCTCTCTGCTTGCGCATTATTCCGCTGAGCAGCTTGAAAACGAAACACGTTGTTCCGACAGCAATAGTGGCTTTAATGTAAAAACAAATGCCGGCTGATCGTGTGTGAGTACGTGTTTTTGTCAATTTTGTTTTATGTAATCCTTCTTCTTGGTTGGCTTTATCAAATAAACATCGCGTTGCCAGATGTATGAGAATAACGCGGACATAAATATTTGGTCGTTAATTGGATGAACCGAATTAGTTTCTCTAACAATAATAAAACTGCTAAACTATAAAATCTTTGGAAATTATAGTGTCCATTGGAGATATTACGAGCAGACCGTTTGAAACAAGAAACTGTTAGGAATTTATAGAAAAAACGTATGTAACCCGCAAAATATTGTTCTCAATTTGCATGTATCCACATGCTTTAAATATACCTCCATTGGTCTCCTACATGATTGTCGTCATTCTGTCTCCTCATCACGGAATGACATTTTATATCATATCAAATAAATCTATCTGTGGCCATTTCGTGTTTTTGGTTTTTTACCTATCATGGTGGCTGGCTATGTGGAGAACATGTGCGGCAGCAGTCGGTCAGTCGTTTGGTCAATGAAACCAGTTGACGATTCGTGTGCGCCGCACTGGCTAATAAAGATCTGCATGTTTTCGCTTAATTACAATTTATTTTTTACATATGTCGTAATTAATTTTTATCATTTAAGTTTCGTATTTTTTGTTTGTTTGTTCTTTTTGTGTCGTTGAAGAGAAAACGTCACAGTGACATAGAAATCAACGTCATTGCACTTGACCACAAGAATGTTTTTATACCCTTCACCACACTGTGGTACAGGGTATTATGTCTTTGTGCATATGTTTGTAACAGGCAAAAATAATCGAGATAGACCCATGGTTCCTTTTGAGAATATGCATAGAATCACTTTCTGAGTCGATTTACGCATGTCCGTCTGTCCGTCCGTCCGTCCGTCCGTCCGTCCGTCCGTCTGTCCATGTTAAATTGTAAACAAAGTACAGGTCGCATTTATGATCCGAATTGGATGAAATTTGGCATAGGTCACGTATTTGGCCCAAGGACGAACCCTATTGAAATTGGGAAAAATCGGTTCAGATTTAGATATAGCTCCCATATATATATTTAACCGATTTAATGTAAACAGTCCCTATATAACTTTCGATTTGCACGAAATTTAGTACAGCCTAATCATTTAGGTCTAGAATGATGTCTGCCAAGTTTCGTGAAAATCGGTCCAGATTTAGATATAGCTCCCATATATAGTTTCGTCCGATTTCATGTAAATGGTGCCCCAAAGTCCCTATATATCTTTTGATTTGCACGAAATTTGGCATAACGTACTGAATTAAGCCTAGAGTGATGTCTGCCAAGTTTCGTGAAAATCGGTCCAGATTTAGATATAGCTCCCATATATAGTTTCGTCCGATTTCATGTAAATGGTGCCCCAAAGTCTCTATATATCTTTCGATTTGCACGAAATTTGGCATAACGTACTGAATTGAGTCTAGAATGGTGTCTGCCCAGTTTCAAGAAAATCGGTCCAGATTTAGATATAGCTCCCATATATAGTTTCGTCCGATTTCATGTAAATGGTGCCCCAAAGTCCCTATATATCCTTCGATTTGCACGAAATTTGGCATAACGTACTTAATTGGGCCTAGAATGATGTCTGCCAAGTTTCATGAAAATCGGTCCCGATTTAGATATAGCTCACATATATAGTTTCGTCCGATTTAATGTAAATGGGGCCCCAAAGTCCCTATATATCTTTCGATTAGCACGAAATTTGGTACAGCCTAATCATTTAGGTCTAGAATGATGTCTGCCAAGCTCCGTGAAAATCGGTCAAGATTTAGATATAGCTACCATATATAGTTTCGTCCGATTTCATGTAAATTGTGACCAAAATCCATATATATCTTTCGAGTTGCACGAAATTTGGCATAACGTACTGAATTGAGCCTAGAGTTATGTCTGCCAAGTTTCGTGAAAATCAGTCCAGATTTAGATATAGCTCCCATATATAGTTTCGTCCGATTTCATGTAAATAGTGCACCAACATCCATATATATCTTTCGATTTGCCCGAAATTTTGCACAACGTACTGAATTGAGCCTAGAGTGATGTCTGCCAAGTTTCGATAAAATCGGTCCATATTTCTATATAGCTCCCACATATAGTTTCGTCCGATTTCATGTAAATGGTTCACCAAAGTCGCTATATATCTTTCGATTTGCACGAAATTTTGCATAACGTACTGAATTGAGCCTAGAGTGATGTCTGCCTTGTTTCGTGAAAATCGGTCAAGATTTAGATATAGCTCCATTTTATTATAGATTGATTTTATGTAATTGACGCACCAAGGAACCAATAGGAACAAAACGTTCTAAAGTTAGTATAACCTAACCTGTGACAAGTTTGTTTGAAATCGCTTAATATGTGGATATAGCTTACATATATTTTTTCGCCCGATATCAAGCAAATTGGGCATCATACTCCTCATGTTAGTCAGATTGACATCAAATTTTGCACAACGTACAAAATTGAGCATAGAATTACGTAGTTGCGTTTTCTAGAAGTACAGACATAGTCAACCGGATGACCTATTTATATTTGTTTGAAGTCGATTTACACACTTTATGGACAAATCTAGGTAGATTCACATTTAGATAAATATCACATACTAGCATATACCCGCTACTTCGTCAGCGAATGTGGGAAGTATTTAAAACCCAATACCAACCAATATTAACACTTTTAAAACCGTTTGGTACCAATGTTCTCTATAGTACTCAACCCTACACACAAATTCTGACCGCAAAATAAATCAAGCACTATACAAAATTTTGTGTCATTTAGTTAAATTTCCAAATTTCAAATATAGCTTCACCCAAATCCAAATTAAGTACCAGTTAGTAAACATAAATATATAAATTGTCATAACTTCCTACATTAACATACGAATTTCCAACACTTCCCACATACCCCAATCTTAATTTCAAATTTCAGGATTCTATCGGTTCGCCTAAATCCAATTTGTTTCAAATTTAGTGCCATTTAATACACATAGGTACAAATTTGCATTACTACCTACATCATGCAATCCAATGAAAACCTTATTACTCAATTTCAAGATTTCAGCTCTATCGGTTAACTTTTAATCCAAACTGTGCCAAATCTAGTGACATTTAGTACACATTTCCAAAACTTCCTACATACCCCATTCGAACCCCCCAACAGTGATCCTAACCACCATTTGGTACCATTTAGTAAACATTATTACGAATGTCCAAAACTTTCTACATAGCTCAATACTACACCCCGACAGTGATCCTAACTTCAAATTTCAAGATTCTAGCTCTGTCGGTTTACTCAAATCCACATTTGGTACTATTTTGAAACTGTACTTCCTACACCCCCACAATGATCCTAAATCCAAGTTTCAAGATACCAATTCTAACGGTTCGCCCACAATTCAAACTGTACAAAATTTAGTACAAAGTAATACAAAAGTTCAAAACTTCCTACATACCCCGGTCCTACACCCCCACAGTGATGCTAAATCCATGTTTTAGGATTCAAACTCTATCAGTTCACTCACAATTCAAATTGTACCAAATTTAGTACACAGTAGTACTAATTCCCAAACTTCTTGCATATCCCAATCCTACCCCCCACACTGATCCTAAATACAAGTTTCAGGATTCCAACTCTATCGGTTCACCCACTATTTAAATTGTACCAAATTTAGTACACATTAGTACAACTTTTTAAAGCTCCCTACATATCTCAATCTTAAACCTCAACAATGATCCTGACTCCAAATTTCATGATTCTAGCTCAATTGGTTCACCTAAAATTCAAATTGTACCAAATTTAGTACCATTTAGTACGAATTTCCACAACTTCCTACTTAACTCAAACCAACACCCCCACAGTGATCCTAAATCCAAGTTTCAGGATTCCAATTCCATCGGTTCACCCACAATTAAAATTGTACCAAATTTAGTACACATTAGTACAAATTTTTAAAACTCCCTACATATCTCAATCTTAAACCTCAACTATGATCCTGACTCCAAATTTCATGATTCTAGCTCAATTGGTTCACCTAAAATTTAAATTGTACCAAATTTAGTACCATTTAGTACGAATTTCAAAAACTTCCAACTTAACCCAAACCAACACCCCCACAGTACTTCAAAATCTAAATTTCAGGATTCCAACTCTATCGGTTCACCCACAATTCAAATTGTACCAAATTTAGTACACAGTGGTACGAATTTCCAAAACTTCCTACTTAACTCAAACCAACACCCCCACAGTGACCCTAAATTGTACCAAATTTAGTACACATTAGTATACATTTTTAGAACTCCCTACATATCTCAATCTTACACCTCAACAATGATCCTGTCTCCAAATTTCATGATTCTAGCTCAATTTGTTCACCTATAATTCAAATTGTACCAAATTTAGTACCATTTAGTACCCATAAGTAATAATGTCATAAACTGAGTCCTGACCCCAATCCTACACCCCTACAGTGATCCTGACTCCAAATTTTATTGTTTCCGCTCTATCGGTTCACCCAAATCCAAATTGTACCAATTATAGTACGATTTAGTACTTTTCGTACACATAAGTAACAAATTTCCAAAACTACGTACATATCACAATCCTATACTCCGACGGTAATGTTAGTTTCAATTTTCAGTATTCTAGCTCCATTTGTACCTCCAAATCAAATTTGTACCAAATATAGTACCATATAGTACTATTCGTACACATGAGTACACGGTTTCAAAACCATCTCCTTATATCGACCCTACTTCCCAACCCTAATTCGCATTCCAAATTTCAAGCTTTTAGCTCTATCCGTTCTCATGCTACAGAATTGTACAAAATTTAGTACATTTTCGTACATTTCGGATAGTTGTAGTTCGAATTTCCAAAAACCCTTTGGTACATCTATCCTACACTCCATCAGTGACCCTCAATCCAAATTTCAGAGTTCTAGCTCTACTGGTTCGCCAAATACAAATGATATTATATTTAGTACTTTTTAGTACTTTTCGTACCCTTCTAGTACGAATATCCAAAAACCCAGCCTTATCTGTCACATTTGGGCCAAGAGTGACCCTCACCCAAAATTTCAAGATTCTAGCTTCAGCCGTTTCGTCTGGGCGTTGATGAATCGTTAAATCAGTCAGTCAATCAGTCAGTCAGTCAGTCAGTCAATCACTTTACTCTTTTATTAGTATAGATTTTATTTCATCCAATTTCATGTTAATAGTCCTGTTTAATGTACCCATAGTGGTGAAGGGTATCCTAGAGTCGGCCCCGTCCGACTTTACTACTTTCCTTACTGGTTTTATATTTTTTTTTTTTCAAGGAAATAAAATCTTATAAATAATTATAATAGAAGTCTTCTCAATGAGTGGTGTCTTGAATCATTTGTTGTTTTTTTATAAATGAAAAATGTGATTCATTGCAATTATAATAAAATGGTTGGATATAATTACAATTTAGGAAATCTTTAACTGAAATCACTCATTATCAACGAAAATAATTGTTTTTCTGTCTAGCCGAAATTCTAAGAAATTCTATTTAATTTCTATTTATTTAATTTATTACTACGACAACTACTATTTATTTTGTGAATAATCGATGTTTTGAACTTCCTAGATACGTGAAAATTATGATAAATTGTTTTTAAACAGAAAAAGTTTGGGGAAATTTGTTAATTAAATTGCCAACTATAAAGGGAATCATAGATCCCACGTTACGAATTTAATTTGATAAATAGTTTATTATCCCGTAATGTAGGTTCAAACCCCCCATTTAAGAAAAATATAAAATAACCATTAGAGTTAAATGAAATGGCCATAGTTATGTACAGTTCTATAGATATTCTGATATTATCATAATAACTCTAAATGGAACAAAAGCTTCAAAATCCCAGACCCGGGGATTAGCTGATTTTTACACGATGAACAAGTACGTTGTGAGGGTTGTAAGTTTGTGTGGTCCCAGGAGTTTGTAACGTAACGAAATGTTGATTCTAGGCACACGGGAAGCAGGGCTGTTTTGAGAGAATGTTTTATATCATAGCCACAGAGTGAAGTCTATATTCATTCTGTTTGCAACCTCCCATATATTCACCTCAGATCTCATAAAGAATATAGTATATTCGTGATCAGAATATAATTCTACGCCGATGTAGAATCACGATTTAACTCACAATAATGAAGATAGAGCTTCGAAATTTTTGCACAAACAGTGCTATTACTCCTGGGATGTTTGGAGTTGGATATACGGGATATAACGGGATATATCTGTCCCCATCAGTTTTCCCAAAACTTTGTTGATAAAAAATGCTAGATTTTGTTTAAAAAATGCTAGAAAGTGCCAGATAAAAGTGTTAGAAATGTATAGAAGGAAATTTGATTATAGTTGAGTTATGGTGGGCCATACAAACGTAACCCCAATCAAATTTGCTGAAATTAAGTATTTCGGGTTCCCCTCTGTGCTCTAGCTCTACCAAGAATTTTTATACCCTACACAACTATGTTGTGAGGGTATTATACCTTTGTGCAGCCCCAAACGTTTGTAACGCCGTGAAATATTGGTCCTAGACCCACCTTTAAGTATACCGATCGTCATATCTCGACTAGCTGAGTCGATCTAGACATGTGCGTCCGTCCGTCCGTCTGTCCGTCTGTCTATTATAATTTGTAAACACGATACAGGCCACAGTTATGGACCAATCTTCACGAAATTTTGCATGTATGATGGGTTCTGGTAAATGAAGACCCCTATTGTTTTTGGTAAAGATTGGTTAATATTTAGGAGATTAAATGGACCAGAAACTTTATTTTTGTCGGTTTTTCTGGTTGCCCCAGAGGCCGTAATTATTGCACAAACATCGCGAATTTTTGCATGGAGAAGGGGATCGGGCCAAAGAATATGCATGCCTGTTTTGATAAAGATCGGTCAACATTTAGCGGGTCAAATGAACCCATACCTTTTTGTCAAAAATTACAAAATTTGTATTCTATGGCGTATTTATTTACTCCTGAAGGACATAGACCAAAGAAATTGATAGTATATCCAAGAGGAGTGGTAGGCCTTTAAATTGATACTAATTATATTGTTGTATATGTGGAAGTTACACTTAAATATTTACAGGTGTTTACGTACTGAGATATTATTTAGTAACCCATTACTACACTAGAAGGCAGAAATATAGCGCTGATCACTTTTAAAATTTCCATGAGGTTCCGGTTATGGTCAAGGACAACGCCTATAATTTGCGGTGATGATCATGTCGATATATCTGGCCAACTAATTTGATATATCCGGCCAACTTGATTTGAAGTCAACCTAGACCTTTCTGTGTAAAATGAAAAAAATGGATATTGATATAAAACACAATTCGATAAAGATGTCATGGCAAGAAAAAGGTGCTATTGACCTCTAATCGGTTAAGGTGCAAATAGATATAGATCTGCAAAAAGTTAGAGTTCCGTGGTAGTTGAGTAGGGTATCATATGGTCGGCCCCGTCCGACTATACTGCTCCGTTCACTGGTTATTATTGGGTTTTGCTCGGTGGACTTTACCCCAAATTTTTTCGCATTTTGGGAACTTTCGAATTGACTATTATTTGATACTTTTTTGCAGGGTATAAAATACTTGATTGGTCGAGTTTTTTTTACTTGTTCGCAGATTTACTGACACTTGTCTAACATTGAAAAATCCAACTCACATCGTCTTTTTTAAAAAATTCAAGAAAAAATAAAAAATCTAAAATATATGAGTTTAATACGAGTTTAAAAGGTGCTAAATTGGCAACACTGGTCCCCATTTTACACTAACTTCCTCATAACGATACCCCTCAATATTCGCTATTTTTAAGCTTTGGCATACATATAAACTGAAAATTAGCAATGCAGGTCCATGTTTTGACATAGTCCCAATATAAGGGTACATTCACATTCTTGCAAAAAATTTATTTCATATTACCCCCATATAAATGTCTCGCCCTATTTTCCGTATTAATAAATATGTTCTTCATCCCACTGTGGTACAGGGAATTATGTCATTTTGCATATGTTTATAATATGTAACATGCATAGAATCACTTTCTGAGTCGATTCCTGCATGTCCCTCAAAGTACAGGTCGTATTTATGATCCGATTTTTATGAAATTTGGCAAAACTTTTTTACTTTGCCCAAGGACGAACGCTATTGAAATTGGGAAAATATAATCAGATTTATATATAGCTCCCATTAGGAAAATTGTGCACCAAAGCCCCTATTTTTTCTTCGATTTGCACAAAATTTGACATAGCGTACAGAAAAAGTGTAAAATGATGTGTGCAAAGTTTCGAGAAAATAGGTTCAGATTGAGAATGAGCAGGTGCCTTAAAAGAAAAAAGTGAAGTTTAGGGGCAGCTCTCGGATCGCTATGAAGCACATCATATTAGTGATTATCAAGCTGATGCATACTTTCCGAGATATGGTCCTTGAAAGTTCGGGAAACGTAAGTTTAAACCATTTGTAATATAAATATAGGTTTTAGCGGGTACTTAAAATTGTTAATTGTATAATATACAAACAAGGAAAATTAAAAACAGGTTTCTAAGTAGCCAGGTAGCCTCCATAGGAAAAAGTATTAAACTCCGGTCGAAGGAAGTAATCCAAATTCATGTTAATACTAGATTTACGGTTGTATCAATCTAGTTTTACAGAAGTTAGCCAATTTGGCTCATGCAAGGAAATTTATTTATTTTTTTTTGTGAAGACATCTTTTAAGTTAATTTATATAAAATTTTCATTTTCAAAGAACTCATAGAAAATATATTTAACATATAAACTCTATTTGTATACCCTTAGTCTTAAGACTGAAACACGATAACTCTCGTGTTACAGATTTATCTCAAACTTTGCACATCGTAATATTTGAATATTTCACTTCGTTTTCAAATTGCTTGATATTAATTATATTCGATTCATTATCTGATCGATCTTTTCTTATTTTTATTAGTTTTTTCTATATAAAATATTTTTTTTCTGATTTAGTTCATGTTAGAAAATCGCTTTAATCCGATATTATATATTACTTCAATACAAACACCGAATAAATGGTAAAATTTAGCTTGAGCCGAATTGGCTCACAACCGTAAATGTAGGTATCTTACACTTGAATGTTCAAAACAAAGGGTTCTGTGGCGAAGATGATAGAACATTTGCATATATTGGATCGTTTAACTAAAACCCAGAATATATTTTTGAAAATAAATATTAAAATTTAAAAGATATTCAGTGATCAAATTTGAAGTAAGCCAAATTGGCTCACTCCGTAAAAGCGGTAAACCACTGAAATGTTTTTTTAACACTTGTCGCACTTGAAGTATTGAATTTTGTTCCATTTCTAATCTTTTTAATGACATATTATGCAAAACGGCTCTTCTAGTTTTAGAAGTGCTACCCATACGCTTCAAAATTATGCCCATATTGAATTACGGTAAAAAATAGCTACAAACTACATAGCTACAAACTTGGAGCCCGCAAACTTGACTAAACCCCTTAAAACAGAAATGTACGCCGTTACGTTACCATGAAATTATTGTATATACGTGCATACATATTTGTATATCTACCTGTAATCATGTAATATCATGTATGTAAGAATTTCATATTCTAAATAAAACAAATCTTCCAAGTATTTGATGAGTCCTACACAACGCCGTTGTAAATTACCCAAGAAGGTACTTGTTGTGGTTTCCAAAAGCAAAAAACGTGCCTCATTGCAAATTGGTTTCCTTGGAAAGTGTCAGTAGTGCTTATGTTTATTATAAATATGTTTGTAATTAGTTACAACCGCAGGGGAATAGCACTGACATTGAGTTGAGTGTAGATGAAAATAAAAGTGGCGAACATCTCAAAGATACAAAATGATATCTCTGCATCTCGATATTATATGCATACTATTTTTTTAAAGGTTAATGAAATGCATCACTATTTGTAGTGACGCAACATCTATAAAATGCATGACTGTGTGTAGGTAAAAATAAAATGATTCGAAAATATCATATATAAAATTTAATAGAATTTGATATAAATTTGTTTCTATAATCTAATAAATCATATACATTCTCTTTTATTTACAATTGTTTAATAATAATTAACAACATTATTGCTGCTACTCATAATTGTTAAACCCACAATTATTCATTCTAACAATATTTCATTGAACGCTGCTTAAAATTAATTATTTGCAAATAACTCTCAAATATTTCAACAACTTTTCAAATTAAACTTTTGCGGAAATCCCAGTTGCAACAACGCACACATACATACATACGTATGTAGGTAGTTGTGTATGTATTTACAAAAGTGGGATTAATTTTGTGTGTTTAGCTCATTAGTTGGCATTACCTAATTTCTTACAAAGTACACCTAAATTGTATATTTAACTAATGAGGTATTATACCATTTCAGGAAATCTTGAAATGTATCAAAGCCATAATGTGCTGTTAGAGAACATTTTGTAATATTTGAAAGTGGTTTTGAAATTATGCATTTTATTAGTGATTATTAAATACAGATGGAGTGGTGATAAAAGAACATTCAATTATTTTATGTTTTATTATGAAACAATTTTCTTCGTATTATTTAAATTAAAGTTTTAAGCAAAGCAGTATAGTGGGAAGGACCATGCAAACTATCACAATAGATCTAACTTCCCAGTCTTCTAAAACAACCTCAAAATATGTAGTAAAATATACTATGTAAAAAATATACTTTTTTCTTTTTGTCATCTATTTCATCTAAATTGTAGCTTCAACCGTTTTGTCGTTTTATACAACTTCTATTTTTTTTACAAAAAATATACTTTTTTCTTTTTGTCATCTATTTCATTTAAATTGTAGCTTCAACTGTTTCGTCGGGGCGTTGATCGTAAATCGCTCTGACGAAACGGCGGATATCGTTATGTCAGTCAATCACTTTACCCTTTTATTTAGTTTTGATTAATATTGGCGTAAGTTTTCGGTTAGTCCCCTTATAATGGTGCATCTATTATTCTATATTTTGAGAGTTTATGCAAAATATGGGGTTCAGATTTTCATACCAAAATTTTTTAATATCGGTCTACGTTTTGGTATAGCTTTCATATAACGGTAACAACAGATTTTATTATGGAGGCTTTAGTCGAATTGTAAGTTCCTAGTAAAAAACGTTTCTAAAGCCTGGCATAGAAAACATTGTCAGTAATTCGACGTTTTGGCCGAAATTTTCCATTATAGTGGCTTTAATTTGGCCTTCCGGCGATTTTCGGAATTTTTTGGGCATTTTCAGTTTTTTATCGTATTTTCGTAATAAGTTCCAATGCTGACATAGCCTCCATATGCAGTTCCCGGTATTCAGATATTGTAGTAATTTAAAAATACTGATTCGTGGAGAGCGGGTACAAGATATTTTTAGAAATTGTTCTATATCATTCGATGTTTCAGCATAGCCCCATAGATTGTTTCCTCTTTTGCGATTTTCGTTATTATGTGGATACAAACTTTATGCCAGCTGCTACAAACTTTATACCACCTGCTCACTACGACCTACACACTTCGGAACAATTAATTTTTATAACCTCCACCAGGGTATATAGTTTTGTTTTCCGTTTGTAACTCATCGAAATAATCATTTCCTACCCTATAGAGTATATATATTCTTGATTAGCGTAAAAGCATATCACTCTGTCTGTTGTGAGTGATTACAATAGACAAAGTGATAGCGTCTAAACGAATTGAGATAGATCGCCAAAATATTCTATAGAGTCCTATTTTATCTGCAGGCAGGTCAAGTTCGAAGATTGGCTATATCGGTCCACGTTTATGGATAGTCCCCATATAAGGTCCCCCAATTTTCGTTATTTTGGGTTCCTTGAACGCGCTTTTCAGCTGAATTCGCTGAAATTTTGTACACTGGGTTCTTATTGGGTACCAAATATCTCCACTAAAAATTATAAATATCGGTCAACTTTTTCTGGTAGATCAGAAAAAGCGCATTTTTCAACCGAACAATGGCTTCTTATTTGTTACCTAATCTATCCAAAAAAGGTCAATTTTTTAGCTCCCATGTATAGTTTCCACCGATTTCATGTAAATGGTGCACCACACTGTCAATGTTTCTCCGTTTGAGACAAAAATTGGCATAACGTATTGAAGTTACTACAGGTTCACATCCGTATTGAAATTACTGCAGGTTGAACTCCATGAAGTTTTGTTGTACATATGAGCATCTCTTGTATGTACCCAAAGTGGGTTTGGTTCTAAGAATTTGTTGTTATGAGGTTCGAGAATGAATTATATCGGCCCGCAGTAAGGTCTATCCCCCATATATTTCTGATTTCCGTATTTTCAATATTTAGCGCAAAGCAACTTATTCTGTTACTCATACACATTTTTTCTGTAATGACAATTTTCATAGTGACAAGTGAGTGATTTTCACTTGAAAAAGTAAAATAGAAATATTTTACTTTTTCATCGATATAATAGAGACTTAAAGATTCTTACACTAATAGTAGATCCATATCTTTATAGATCATAATCATTGTTAAATATGGGTATTGGTTGAAATACTGTACTTCGGCATAAATTATTTTTTTATCCTTTAAAACCCACATTAACATCTATTATTGGGAAAAATTTAATCTGAGATTATTCCTTTTATGAAAACAATTCACAGAAATTAAATTGAAATTTGCAATGGGACACTTGATTCCACAAAGGATCCCAATTCCATACATCCATTATGTGAATGCTTGTGGTGTCATAGTTTTTGTTTAATTTATCGTATTTTTTTAAGTACCACATGATGTTGTTTTTTACATTTTTTTCACTTGTTACTTGTTGAGGCAACTTGTTGTGTTAAACGTTGTTGGGTTGTTGTTGCCGTTCTTGTTGTTTTAAAGCGAAATTGATTTCGCTCGTTTAGTTTCGTTGGAAAAACTTTTACTTGTCAGCCTAAAAGTATGCAGTAGTTGCAGTGCATCATACAACGTCACATCTTGTTGCATTTCGAGTTTTCTGTACACCCCTAAAATATGCAACAGAATATTTCAGTACACGGCTTGTACAGAAAAAACGTAGCATGAAAAAAGCCCAAATGTTACGTTGGCATCCCTGTATTGTGTAACAACGCCGACGACGACGCATTGCCACAAAACACAATTCGTTGTCTGAAAAAATCGATATTTTATCCACAGTAGGTACTTACCCACTTTGTTGGTTGGTTGGTTGTGTGTCGTTGTTGTTTTTTTTTTGCTTGTTGTTTCCGTTCGGGTTTTTGTTCTGTTGTCATTCGAATACGATGGTGAATTATAAACATTTTAAATGTTTCGAACTGTTTGACAAGTACACTTGAGTTATTTTATTTGATTTAGGTTTTTCGTTTCGTTTGCATTGTTTTTGTTTTCTCTCTGCTAACACTGAACACTAAAAGCATTTTTGTTTTTGAAGGGAAATACTCGAACACAGGCGCGCAACAATTCACAAGAGTTTTTATTTCAAACTGAATGATTTCATTTAGAACGCCAATACACAGCACAGTGCTGGTTAAAAAAAAGTTAATGCACATGTCGTCGTCTAGCATGGTCGTGACCTTGAATGTTGAGTGTGTATAGGGTTGCCAGCTTCGCTGTCCTTACTTGCGGGAGCTGGAAAAAATTGAGGAAAGGATACAAATGTATGTTAAAAAATCATAAAACTATACCTTCATACTATCAGGGAATAAAAGTAATAATTGTTACAAAATTGTTGTTTTTTTTTTTGAAAATTCTGAATGAAAGTATTGAATTGTACTATATTTATCAACTGATTTATAATGTTTTTTGTGTGGTACATTCAGTTGTGAGTTGCAGGGTGTTAAAACTTGAAGTGAGCAAAGAGAAAATTCGGTACATTTAAAAATGTGAAAGTGTTTATTGTTCCGATACTGTAACAGTCAATTATGTACAATTTTGGTTTCGTAGATTCCGTTCGGGAATTTTTGATGCTAAAGATACACCTCGCACACGTATCGTCGAAAATTTCGATAAAATCGGAGAAATGATCGAAGTTGACCGGCATGTTAGCAGTCGCAACATTGCCCAGGAGCTGAAAATCGGCCATAAAACTGTTCTAACACTAGATTGCCGAAGGTGGTCATTTTGACCGTTTTTCAATTTCAAGTACAAAAACAACTGTGCATATAATGACACTTTTCTTAAATTTGGATTTTTTATAATAAACGTAATTCTATGTGGTACAAAAAGTCACCAAATTTAAAAAAGTGTCATTATATGCACAGTTGTTTTTGTAATTAAAATTAAAAAGCTGTCAAAATGACCGCCTTCGGCAAACTAGTGTTAAATCATTTACAATTGACCAGAAACGGACAGAATTGGGCAACAAGAGAGGTGTACACATATACAGCGACTCGCCAGAATCTTCGGGAGCTTGATTGGCAAGTTTTAATGCATCCATAAAACAGTCCGGACTTGACACTAAGCGATTATCATATTTTTCTTGCATTGCAAAAATTCTTCAATGATAAAAAATTAGTATCTAGGGAAGATTGTGAAAATCAACTACTAGAGTTTTTTTACAAATAGAGAGCAGGACTTCTATGAGAGAGGCATTATGAAGTTATCTTTTAAGTGACAATAAATCATATAACAAAACGGTGCATATTTGGCCCAAATCGGACATTCCGAAGCATGTTAAATAAAGTTAAATAATAAAGTAGTGTTGGCGGTTTATTTGGGATACCATTTGTATTTTGTTTTTGCAAAATAGTCAGGCTGAATGCCAGTTTGTTGTTTTTATAAAAAAACAATTATTTATTAGTGGGGAATGTATGGCATTGTTTGCCGAGTGGTAAGGCAGGGAAGACTATCGTTTCGGATCACGCCACTGATCCTCATCAGTTCCCTTAGTTTTTTTGTTGGGATATCCTTCCCAGAAGCTATTGCTTCTATACAAAAAACCTTTCATGTGTGTTGTCACATCGCGAGAAATGCACAAAACGACTTTGTTGGTATTGCTAGTATACAGCAACAAACCAAACAGTTTAACCGTGCCTGCATCTACAACGTCAGTACTTCGCTTTGTTACAACAGACATTTGGGTATGAAAGGTTTTTTGTATAGAAGCAATAGCTTCTGGGGAGAATATCCCAACAAAAAAATAAGGGAACTGATGGGGATCAGTGGCGTGATCCGAAACTATAGGCTTCCCTGCCATACCCCTCGGCAAACAATGCCATACATTCCCCACTAATAAATAGTTGTTTTTTTTTAACAAAAAAACTGGGATTCCGCCAGACTATTTTGCAAAAACAAAAAAAGTCCTATAGTTCATATAAAAAATAATGGATTTCTTTTCCCCCAACCTAATATAATATTATTGGTATTGATAGAATAGCTGGAACTTTGAGATTTGGTATTTGAGTCATTGTAGTAGTATGGCTGGGATAAGGAGGAGGTTGGTTCCCACCATAATGCTAACAACCTCGCCACATTCGACAGCCCAACCCGCTCAGAGGTGTTTTAAGCCATGTCTGGTATTAATACTGCTATGCAGGATAACTTTAAGTTAGACAATGTCAGCAGTTGAAGTCGGAAAGTGATTCTATGCATATTTCCAAAAGGAAACATAATACCCTGTATTACAGTGTGGTAAAGGGTATACATAAACCGACTGCTTTAAGTAGGGCCAAACATTTTTTTTTGGCCATACTTAAAGCAGTAAAGAAAGAATAAGAGAAATTTAATATGGTGGATTGAAAATGTCGGCATTATGTCTGTGTACATATGTTTATAACAGGCAAAATGATAAAATATATACACATGTTTCTCTTTGAGAATATACATAGAATCGCTTTCTGAGTCAACGTTGAATTGTAAATAAAGCATGGGTCGCATTTATTACCCTAATTGGATGAAATTTGGCATAGGTTACTTATTGGAAAATATCGGTTCAGGTTTAGATTTAGGACCTTTAACCAGAATCAACGAATTGGAAGGAATAAGGGGGAATTATGTACCAAGAACATTATTAAAAAGTGCCCTCAAAAAAGCGAATTTGCCAAATTTATCTTCAGAATAGGGTACATACATTACAGGTTCAGTTTCTGGAAATAAATCCTGTGATTTTTAGGCTTATTCGCGCAGACTTTGGCAGTCTTCAACTAAAATGTTATTGTTGTAGCTGAGAGAAATCAATATCGGTTTATGTTTTAGTATAGCTTCCATTTAACGGTAAGGATCTATTTTCGTATTTGGAAGTCTTTAGTCGCATTTACTCATGGATATGGCCGTAATTTTGTAAAAAGTTTTCTTGACGGCTGAATTGTATACATAAAGAAAATGATAAATATAGTACAATATGTTGTCATAACCTCTATGTAAGTATAGCGCCCCATTATTAGTACATTGAAGGGTTTTGCCGCATTTTCCCACTATAAGTGGCATTCCGGAATATTGGAAGATAAAACACATTTTTGTTGAAAATTATCTATACATATAGGTCATATTGTTGACATATCATCCATATAAATGTCCCCGTTTTTAGCCAAATTTTCATCGAAGTGGCTACAATTTGGCCTATCGAATTTCTGGTGAATAAACAATTTCGTTCAAGAAGTCTCCATACAAATTTCCCTTTAATTTTCTATTCTGAGTGTCAGTTTTCTATTTGAGTGTCAGTAATTTAGAATATTTTTTATTCAACGCATGAAAAACTTATTACCACAAATTGCAATAGCATAGTCCCCAAATTTGATATAATTTATGTTTTCAAAAATTATTTTTTTTTAAATTGAGGAATGGAAATTTCGGAATAATTTCGTAACAAAGAGGTATACAAAGGTATACCGTTCTCAGATGAATACAATAGTTTTTTCACACAGTGGCTGCTCTATGTCCTAGATAGATTTAACGATTCTGTATTCGTATCTAAAATCAACGATAGGTTATTGGCTTAAACCGTACCTTTCACGACACCGTAACTGCTCACCGCACCAAAGATTCACACATTGAGGATGGAAAGATTTTATAAAATAACGCTTTGTTTTTCCATACTACAGATGGAAATGGGTCTTATCAATCGATATGTTGTTCCATATCAGTTTCATACAATAACGACTAGGAATGTACAAACCTGGATTTTGTTGAACATTTTGGGCGATATTCTCAGTTGATGTCGCTTACACAGTTCTTATTGTTCACATTATAACATGTCTCAACAGCTTTCCAACAAATGTCTATATTGTAGTCCGAAGTTCTGCGAATTACAACAGCAACATTACTTCCCTAATTACAAATCATGTAATATTGTCAACCCCGTGGCATACCTACCTTTTCCACTATGAAAATATAAAATATCGTGCGTTTTTTTTCATTGAAATATATTTTATATTTATTATTTTTATAATATTACCGTTTAGATTAGAGTTTTGTTATTTTTTATATCTTATTATTTTTTATCGTTCGGTAATGAGATTAGTTAATTACACTATTTATTTTAGTTTATAATTTAATTTAATTACGTTATTAATTACATATGATTTCGGTTGGTATCATTTTGTTCTTGTTGTTGGTTGTGGGTTTTTTCTATAATTATTCTATAGAGATTTTTGTAATTATTACTAAAATTTAGGTTTTGTTGTATTTTTTTTATTTTATTGTCCATAATGAAGTGGACATGTTTTTAGACTTAGTTTACATTAGTATTTGTTGGTTGCTGTTCGGTTTTTTTGCTTTTTTTATTCGAACAATTTGTAATTATTTTTTTATCTAAATTGTAATGTATAGGAAAATAAAATGAAAAATATTTACTAATTTAGTTATATTTATTTCATTTATGCTAACTTCTAAATTCTAGTTTTTTCTTCTTTTGTAGGTATGTAATTTTTGATTTTAGGATGAATAGTTTTCATTACAGTGCTCATATTTTGTTGTTACGATCGATTTCGTCTTTTCGTTTTTTTGTACAAAAATAAATGGGTTGTTTTTTGATTAATGGAGTTTTTTTTTAATTTTGATTTTGACATTTTTTGGTTTGAAAGGAGAGGAGATGAACAGAAAAATTATATATTTAATTTATTTATACACAATGTAGGGTGAATAAAGTAGGGATTTCTATGCTACTAATTTAAATGTAATTTTCAACTACTTATCTTAAAATTCCAATAAGAAATTTACATAGTACTCTAAGGACCGATATTAGAAATTGACTTTGTAGTTAATGACAATAAAATAAAAATAATTGAAGGTGTTATTTCTTAAATAAGACCTTCAAAATAATTTCAAAAATATAATTTGTTGTTTGAAATTATCAAGTCACTCATAAAAGAGAAGCCTTTTTGAGTAGACAAAAATGTATCAACAGACTTTCAGTACAAGGATGTATATATTGATGTATATATTGTCTTAGACCCCAAGTGCCCAAATCCCTAAGAGGAAAATTAAAATCGATTTAAAAATGTCCTGTTTCTGGTGAGCATGAGTACATTACGAAACGATTTTGTTTAAAATTCCGAACTTGGAATAATCGAATACGACTGCTAAAGAAGGGTCAACATTTTGAAGAGCTATAACTATAAAATTTCTTGATGACGTGATTACCAAGCGTTAACAAAGTATGAAGATGTTGCCTATCGTCCTAATCCTCCACAAAGGGTCAGTAGATCCAGTCCGCCTATCATATCCAAGAATTTTGACATAAAACATCTATCTGCTCAAGTGAATGAAAAATCCGATTTGGTTTACTATTTGTATGAAACATAGATTTAAAGTAAAGATGGAAAGGACCTACATACTTTCCTTATGGCACCATCTTCTAATGTGGTCAAAGTAACAAATCGACCATATGATAACCTACACAACTACCACTGAGCTCTATATTCCGAGCTTAGGCAACATTTCGCGATATGTTCACTATATTGGCCTATTTCAGATCAACAGATATTCTCATGCAACCTCATGCAAAATTTCCTAGTCATTAGCTTGAAATGTATGCCCTCTAATAATATGTAATATGAAATAATATCAGAATGCATAGACACCTGTAAATATTAAGTAAACCCCCCACCTCCGAGTTGATAGAACAAATTATAATGGTTGAGTTGATAGAACAAATTATAATGGTATTAATTTAAAGGTCAACCAGTCCCTTTAGACATACTATCAACTTCTCGCGTCTATGTCCTAAATATATACATCATAAAATGCACACAGAAGTCTTGCTCCATTAGTGACCGATCTTCATCAAAATAGTTATGCCTGTTCTTTGGCTAAAACCGCTTCCGAATGTAAAATTTCGTAATGTTCGACTAGAAAAATAGTAAAATAAAATTTTTGGTCCATTACATCCCCTAAATATTAACCGATCATGATCAAAAAAATAAAAAAACAAACACACAAGAGAAAAAATCTAAAACCTTCTTTGGGTGGTCCTTTATGCAAAATTTCGTTTCGATAGGTCCATAACTGTGGTCTGTATCGTGCTTACAAATTATAATGGACAGACGGACGCATATATGAAACTCCAGACTCCAGAGCCACATAAAGATATAATACCTTTACAACATAGTTGTGTAGGATATAATTCATTAAATAACAGAGATGAAAAGGATAATAACTAGGTTCGATAGGTACTTATACGGACTACGTCAACAGGTTTATATAAAATTAAAATTACCTGCCAAGAAGTTTGTTGTTCCCTAAGAACCCGGAATGCCAAATTTTTAGTTCCTTTTCGTAGAAAATGTGGCAGTGTTCTCCAATGATGTTTAAAACCTTTCAGAACCAATAATATTAAATTGCAGCGTCTTTTGTAGGACTAAAACCTTTAAAGTATAGAATGAGGGTCAGCAACATTATATCGATGCTATACATACGCATGACCGATACAAAATTGATACATTATGAGGTCTCCGATAAAAAGTTCGATGTAATAAAAAACCAAATGAAAAATGTAATGCAGTAAAGTACGTTTATAGCGAAGTAGTAGGGGCCAAACAAAACAACACATATAGGGCTCACAATAAGGGCTATGTTACGCAGTAAACTGAATAGAAGAATTCAGTTTACTGTTCACAAGAGGAAGTAGCTCAGGCGTAATAGAAGGGGCGTCATTAGTAATAGTTAAAATAATTTTAAAATGTCCATGGTTTGGTATTTTTCAAATCCAGTCATATTTTGGTATATTCGTAGAAAATATATGCTTTGAATTTTGGATTTTTGTCTACTATTTTCTAACATTCAAACGCTAATTCGCATGTCCACACTATGTTTTTAAAAACTCAGTAAATTATGTTAAAAGGAGCAAATATTGTGTTGCTAAATTTTAAAATTTTTGTAGGCCACGATCCAAATGTATTCGATGCATCATTTGTATTTATATTAACCATTGAAAATTGATAATTGTAAAAATGTTAAAACTTTTTTATTAAATGTTATATATATTAATTTTTATTTTTACTTGCCTTTAAACTACAAATAACTTACAATAAAGGTCCTTAGAGTGCATCGTCAACTACAAATAGTTGAATGAATACGCATGTACATACACCCAATTTGTAAGAGTTTCGAGTATTGAATAAAGCGTATAACATTGGCATGTATGTATACATTCACACATTCAACTATTATTTTGACATGATTGTTACCCTTGGGGTACATGATTATATATATTGTGGGGAGGAGGCGGGAGTAGTAACATATCCACACGCACGCACACACACACAAAAAACTTACATACGAAAAATCAATTCATAGTGGCTTCAATTTGTTGGTAATTTTTACACGATTTTTTTTTGTTTTTGGTTTTACGAATAAATTTACAATTCCTTTTATATTTATAAATTATTTATATATATTTTTAAACATATTTATATATATAAAAAACAAATTCGTAACCTAATGTTTAGACTATTTAAAAAATTAAATTTATATTTATTAATCTACAGTTATTTGTATTCATTGTTTGGTGGTTTAAAGTAATCATTTTTTAACATGGATTTTTTTCACTAGTTTTATTACATGTTAATATATACAAAGTAAATGTTTGTTTGTATATTTATTTTAAAATATATATAACGATTTTCTATTTTATTTCAATTAAAATTAAAACAATAATTATTGCATGGAGTTCTGTAATGTTTAGCTATTTTGGTTTGTAGAGTTTCTTGGTTAGAGTTACAAAAAACGATAAAGGGGCTCATTTTTATCGTTTTCCATTCTATTACCTTCATTTTTGATTTGGTTATCATCATTCTCTTTAAAGTTTTTTTGACTAGCTTGCAAATTGTTTTTTTTTCTTTTATTTTAATATTAATGAAAAATTATTAACTCATAGCACCGTTTATGATAATTCGTTGTTTAAATATGAAAATTATTGGTCAATTTCTTTTTTCTATTTATATTAAAAAAAAGATTAAATAAATTTAATATTTAAAAACCAAAAACCATCAAAATGAAAGAGAGACATTTGTATTGGTTAACGATTTTTAAGGCTCTTAAGAAGAAAAATTAACCAAAACTTTTGTGTGTAAATTACAAAAAATTTTCATATTATGATGTATATGTTCCCTTCGGGAAGACAAGATCCGAAAAGTATGCAAGTGAAAGAAGCTGGGGTGATTGGCATTTAAGATATTATAAAATCTCTTGATGGGGTTTGTTAATTTTATACTGTACATTTATAGAAAACCTTTGAAATTTGATGCAAAATATTTTACTCGTTGACATTATGCATGAAAAATAATGTTTTATGTTACCTTCTACAATTGGTTGGAAAAAGTACTGAGAAATTTCTATTAAAAAAATGCTTTTATTAAATTCAAGTCTATATATTCGGTATACATATTATTTATACCGATTTATTTTGTTCAGTGACTTATTCTAAATTTTGATGGATAATATTTGTGTCCTTCATACAATCCTTCTTAAACGACATCTAGTGGAAAAACTGGTACAAGCACACAATAAGATTGGTTTTAGCCATAAAATGACTTTTCATATTTTTAGGACATTTGACGTTTTGGCTGATTTTCGATATTTGGTATCTTCTGAGTTTCATACTAAAACTCTATATTCTGATCTGTTATAATCGCGTTTTGAATGAGTTGTCAATCATTTCTGGAAAAGGGAAAGGAAAATTCCCCTTCAGAGAGTCGACTGAGCGTTAACGTATTAGACAAAAATATTTCTCACATTTATATCAGTAATATTGCCAAAAACACCACATACCTATAATGCAAGGATATTGAGAAATCTTAATCCGAATATTTTGCAATGTCTTGGAAATGGGAAATATTGGCTCGCTTCCCGACATTAAATTTCAAAATGCCGATAGAGGTGTATTCTATTTTTAGGCTCTCTATCACAAAATTAAATTTGTTGGAGAGTGTAGTGAAGCTAGGACTTTAAATGGGCTGAACCCTTACATTGGGGCTATTCCAAAACATACGTTTTTTATACCCTTTTTCTTGCACTCAAACCAATTGTCGAACCGTTATTTTTGTACTCCAATTGAGATACTTCCAAAATATCGCTTTTGAACGCTTATACATTACCTTTTGGCAAAGAAAATTGTTGTCCACACATTCTTTATGTGCGAGAATATAAAGAAGTCATTGGGTGTCAGTTCGGAGGATTACCCATCAATTCTACGTTTTGGCCAGTGAAAAGGCACAGGTTTGGGCCGATGTTTGAGAGCTTACATTGTCATAGAGTTCGTACCACTTAGAATTGATAATCATATGTTGCTCAAGCTTAGTAGTAGCTACATGGCCAGTTTTTTGCGAAGAAGAAATGCGACAATTTGTTTCGAAGTGTTTCCCACGAACAACTTTTGTTGGACTTGACTCGTCTTCAAAGACCGATACGGCCTATTGCTGTTTTATTCCGAGTTTCATTACAAAAATGCATGACTCCTCATCTATGAAGACTTTATAAACCTCAACCTCCAGGATGGGAGTTTTTTTTTTCAAAATTCCTATGCACCAATTGACATTGGCATTTTTTAAGTGGCTGTCAAATTATGTGCGAGAGAACATTTATTTTTTCCGGCCAGATGTTCATGTAAGTATCAAAGGTATGCTGGTTGAAGAATTGTCTACGGATGGCTCTATCATTCGGTATGTCAGATGACGCAGTTTTTTTGTTACAGGGGCCACGATTTTATTATACAAAGATAATCCACATCGAAAGTTGTGAAAAATTATCACACGAAAATATACATGACTTAATTCCATATTTTTGCCAAAGTGATTATTCGAGTGCCCGTAAGCAACACAACACATGATCGTACGTTAAAACGTCGAACATTCCAATGCAAATGTTAGATGGCTCCAGGCAAGGTTTTTAGGTAAATCCTTCATTAAATTCGACCGTGCTGAACAATGTATACCCTTCACAATGTGATAGACATTTAAAATACATGAAATCGATGGTACGATATGGAGTGTCGTAATGTGAGTGTCGGAAAATCGATATGCACAGGAGTCAGAATGAAGTCTGAAAATTTCACCAACCTGTAAAACACCAAAACGAAGGCATTGGTGCATGTACATCCTCCTGAGATGAAGAAGGAAACCTGGTGACAGCTACAGAAAGCTTCTGATATCAAATAGTGGCCGTGCAGAAGATACCCCTAAACCAATAAAACGGTATAGAGTAGATACCACCTAAACAAGATGAGGTCAGTATATCAATTAATCGGCCGAAGAATAATAAAGCTGCAGCTGCCGATGGATTCCATGCCGACCTATTCAAGACTGGTGGTCAGGTGCGGGTCAGGAGTATGCACCAGCTAATTGGTACAATTAGGCTAAAGGAACACATGTCCAATGATTGTAGCCTCAGCATTCTGCACGGAACCTCAGCATGTGTACAGGACAAAAAAGGAGACAAAACGATATGTACCAATTACAAAGGAATTAGTGTCTTTCCCACCGCATATAAAGTGATATCCAGAGTGCAGTGTGAACAACTGAAGCCAATGGTCAATGACATTATTGAACCATACCAATACGGCTTCAGGCCTGTCAAATCCAGCATAGACCAGATTTTTACGCTGTGCCAAATCCTAGAAAAAAATCCAAGAAAAAATATCGACACATTCCACATATTCATCGACTGCAAAAGTCAAGTCTGCCTTCGGCAAAATTAATGCGGCTATGCAGGATAACATTAACTGACACAAGATCAGCCGTTAAAGTCGGAAAGGACCGCTTCCAGTCCTTCTATACCGATGATGGAAATCTTTTCTAAGCTCGGCTTATGAAACAAATGTTCCGTTTCGAGCTAATCGGGACTTTTTGGGAGCTGCTTCTATGTAAATATCTGACAGGAAAGACGAAAATTTTGCTAGGAGCTTGAACTTAGAGCCAACTTGGTTGAAAAACATGTCTGAAGTCATAAAATAAGGACAATTAGGGGATAGGGACAATTGTTACGAAACGTGCACAAAATCCCCAAATATCGATTACCCCGCAACTTTGGCCAATGTGGAACTTAGGAACAATGTTGAACTTAGAGCCAACTTGGTTGAAAAACATGTCTGAAGTCATAAAATAAGGACAATTAGGGGATAGGGACAATTATTATGAAACGTGCACAAAATCCCCAAATATCGATTTCCCCGCAACTTTGACCAATGTGGATGAATTTTGTAAGGGACCCACCTTCAAGTTTACCAATCGTCATATCTCGACTAGCTGAGTCGATCTAGACATGTGTGTCCGTCCGTCTGTCTGTCCGTCTGTCCATTATAATTTGTAAACACGATAGAGGCCACCGTTATGGACCAACCTTCACGAAATTTTGCACGTAGGATGGGTTCTGGTCAATGAAGACCTCTATTGTTCTTGGTAAAGATCGATTAATATTTAGGGGATGAAATGGACCAAATACTAAATTTTTGTCGGTTTTTCTGGTCACTCCAGAGGCCGTAATTATGGGCCGAATATCGTGAAATTTTACATGGAGTAGGGGATAGGGCGAAAGAATGAGCATGCCCTTTTTTGATAAATATCGGTAAATATATAGCGGGTCAAATGGACCCTGACTTTTGTGTGAAAAATTAAAAAAAAAATTATTCTATGGCGTATATATTAACTCCCGAAGGACATAGACCCGAGAAGTTGATAGTATATCCAAGAGGAGTGACTGTCCTTTAAATTGATACCAATTATATTATCGTATGTTCTCATACGTGGGAGTTACAATTAAATATTTACAGGTGCTTACTTATTCAGATATTATTTAGTAACCCATTACCACACTAGAAGTCGGAAATATAGCTCTTATCGCTTTGAAATTTTCCAAGAGGTTCCATGTATGGTCAAGGACAATGCCTATAATTTCCGTTGATGATCAGATAATAATTTTGGGATGAACTGGACCGAGAAGTTAATTTTTTGTATTTTTTTTCGAGTCATCTACAGTTCGCAGTTGAAAGCCAAACATCGCAACAAAGCCCACTGTGAAGCGAATATTGCCAAGAAATTAGAAAGGTTGTACTGAATTTTTGTAATATTGGTTGACCTCTAATCGATCAAGAGTGTGCAAATATCGCGAAATATTGGCTAAGCTCAGAATATAGAACCACAGAAAGTTAGATTTTCGTGGAAGTTGTGTAGGGTATCATATGGTCGACCCCGTCCGACTATCCTGCTCCGCTCACTGTTTTTTTCTATAAAATTACTATGCATACATTTCGATGTGAATTGAAATTATTAAATATTCCATTATACTGTTTTACTCACTTTCATGTTGATGATTTTTTTGTTTTTAATATAATTTTATATCTTAACAAAGAATAATAATTCAAATAATACTAAATTAATTTGTCATAATATGTCATAAAATTCGAAATAAATAATTAAATAACATTATGGCTATATATTATTTATTTATTTTTCTAATTTATTGTTTATTTTTAATTATGTATTTTATTTACTCATTCTCTCTATATGTTTGTATATTATTTTATATATATAAATATGTAATAGTTTACGAAACCATATTGTTTTGTTAGGTAATTTGCTTTTAGTTATTATGTTTTTTCGTTTGTATATATATTTTTTCCGGGTTAGTTGTTATTTTCAATAACTTTATCTATATATGTAGATTTATATATACATTTGAATTGTACAATTTATGCGAGTTAATCTTACAATCGAATAGTTTTGTGGTGGCTGAGCATTAGAATTTATAATTTATTATTATTTATGCGAATTATTATTATTATTATTATTACATCTAAAATATGTATTTATGGTATTTGTATATGTATGTATGTGGTATGCTTGTATGTGTGTGTGTTTATGATTATGCTGAAATATGCAATTATGGTCATTGTTTATAATTAGGTATTTATCAAAAGAGAGCGAAAGAGATTATTAACAAATAGTTTTGAATATGGTTTAGATTTTTACCAAACAACAATTTGTTGTTTGTGTTTTTTCTTGTTGTTGTGTTTAACGATTTGTATGTAGCAATTTTTCAATGTACAAATATTTTTTATGTTGTAATAATTTATAGAATTTTGTAAATTATTTGCAGTTGAAGGGTGGAGAAAATTATTTGGTATTTATGGGGACAGTTTTAAATAAATAACACTGTGCCACACTTAAAAATCTTGTTTTGACATGGACAACGTTTTAGAGACATGTGTACACAAATTATAGTCATAATATTCCACAAAATTTTTTCAACAGAAGGCAGACTATTTATATTGTTATTTTGTGGTTCGTATTTGGTTAGGGCGAACACTACATTGCTCATGTTTAAGGACACAAAGCTACAATCAAAATTAAGGGAAAAATTTGTAGAGACATTCTTGAATTAGTGTAGATTCGAAAAAGTAAATAAATTTTTTGATACCGAGAATGCAATATTTTTGATACAAGTCAAACCCAAACCCTAAAATATCTCAATATAAGAAAAAACGAACTTCAACCACTTTTCAAATAAACGACTCAGATGACCGATGGTTTAAATTAGATTTCGGCGGTATATTATAAGACTTAATTCCATATAGTAGACATTTAATATTAGAACTTGCTAATATTGGAAAATTCTTTGAAATTTCGTATTACTTGAACGTCGTATTTATAAAGCAACCATCGCATGAATGGTAGCCATTTAATCAGCTGAATGGCCCCCAAAGGACTTATTAACATTCTAACTACTGTATTCCTACAACGATCTTTGGCCCAGACATTTGATGCTAAATCTACAAAAAGTGAATACACTGCGGCCATGATTTTCACAGAGGGTTCGAAAATGAGTTATATTGATTCCTCAGAAGAACTCACAATGGTCTGTATTGTATTTAAGGCAGAGTTATAATATAGAAAAATTGCGGAAATTTCTACCGGCTGTGGAAGTCATCAATAGGCATATATTGGCGTGTGATAAAAACATGTTGTATTTTGAAGTATATTTTAACATAATATAACTCCAAACAGAATGCTTTAACTGTATTATGAAATCGCCCTTTAAAAAATATTAAAAAATTATTACTACCGTTTTCGAAAATCAAATATTTGACAAACTTTGAAAATGTACTTGCTTTACTCTGGGACAAACAAGGATTATTAATTTTCCACAAAAAAAAAAGTAAAACATCGTTAAGTTCGGTCGGAGCTAGCATAAAAAGTTTCATATGGAAAATGTATGCAAGAATGATATGCTATCCAATGATTAATATACCCTACACAACTATGTTGTCAGGGTATTATAGCTTTGCGCAGCCCCAAAAATTTGTAACACCGCGAAATATTGGTCCTAGACCCACCTTTAAGTATACCGATCGTCATATCTCGAATAGATGAGTCGATCTAGACATGTGTGTCCGTCCGTCTGTCCATTATAATTTGTAAACACGATACAGGCCACAGTTATGGGCCAATCTTCACGAAATTTTGCATGTAGGATGGGTTCTGGCCAATGAAAACCCCTATTGTTTTGGGAAAGATCGGTTAATATTTAGGGGATGAAATGGACCAAATACTAAATTTTTGTCGGTTTTCCTGGTCGTTCCAGAAGCCGCAATAATGGCCCGAACATAGTGAAATTTTGCATGGAGAAGGGGATCGGGCCAAAGAATAAGCATGCCGGTTTTGATAAAGATCGGTCAATATTTAGCGGGTCAAATGGACCCTGACTTTTGTGTGAAAAATGACAAAATTTATATTCTATAGCGTATATATTTACCGCTGAATGACATAGACCTAAGAAGTAGATATTATATCCAAGAGGAGTGGTCGACCTTTAAATTAATACCAATTATATTGTTGTATGTGCTCGGATGTGGGAGTTACACCTAAATATTTACAGGTATCTCCGTATTTGTATATTATTTAGTAACCCATTATCACTCTAGAGAGCGGAACTATAGCGCAGATCGCTTTGAAATGTTCCATGAGGTTCCAGTTATGGTCAAGGACAACGCCTATAATTTTCAGTTATGATCAGATAATTATTTTTGAATGAAGTGGGCTGAAAACTTAATTTTTTGTGTTATTTTCGAGTCGATCTATAGACCACAAATCAAAGCCGAACATCACAACACAACCCACGGTGAAGGGAATCTGGACAATAGATGTACTGAATACTTGTAATATTCGGAAAATATGTCAGTGTGAGGAAGAGGTGCTGTTTACCTCTAATCGGGCAAGGGGGTGCAAATATCACGAAATATTGCCCAGGTTCGGAATAAACATCCGCAGAAAATTTGAGTTCCGTAGTAGTTGTGTAGGGTATCGTATGGTCGGCCCCGTCTGACTATACTGCTCCGCTCACTGGACATAGAATTATATTTTGCTTTGATTATGCCAAAACTGAGATCAGAATTTTAATGCTACAAGAACTACAATTATATTTCATGCCTAGGTATGAGTGAAAAGTTCAACATTTTTAGGTGTTGCGTTTAACCATGTTTATAACCTCAACCTTATGGCTGATACTGTAAAAATGTGTCCCATCGAAATATTGGTTATAAACCCCAAATTCGTCTGAAACAATTTAGGGTCGATTTACAAATTTCCTTCCGTCAGTCTGTCTGGCCGGCTTTTGGAATGTACCCCACAAATTGGCCAAAATTGTGCATACAATTTATTTTATAATATCATAAGAACACATTATCCGATTCAAAAACAAACTTTGTCTAACCTACTTTCTTTACAAAGCTTAGATCATTGGTCCAATCCTTCCAATACCTTCCCCACACATGGTCAACATTTGTAATAATTGCAAATCCAATATTAGGCGAATGAAATGTCCGTTTTGATCCAAAGCATGCACAACCTATTATCTTTACTTTACCCAAATATGAGGCCCATTAGTCCACTCCTTCTGGTACCTCTCCCAAAAAGGGTCAACATTTTTTGTAAACTTGTAAATTTAATTTGAAGTGAATTGAATAACCGATTTGATCCACATTAAATCCGAAAACTGATAATAAAATCTCCGTAAACCATGAGTTGGGGGTATATATAATATTAGTTTGGAGAAAAGTAAATCCATTAGGCCGGTCGTCGAAAATGTCGATAAAATCGGAGAAATGATCGAAGTTGACCGGTATGTTAAATTCTGATCTCTACTGTCAACAACTGGACCGTTTGAAGATAGTAATTGGCTAGAATTGGCCAACAGGAGAGGTGTCGTGTTCCACTAGGACAACGCTAGGCCACACACATCTACAGTTACTCGGGTAATTGGTTGAGATGTTTTAATTCATCAGCCATGCAGTCTGGACTTGGCACCAAGCGATTAACCATAACAAATCGGTATCTAGGGAGGATTGTGAAAATCGACTACTAGATTTTTTTGCAAATTTTTTGGCACCTTTAAGATTACGAATCATTCAACAAAACGGTGCATATTGGCCCAAATCGGACATTCCGGACATTTATAAGATTGTTATACGTGACGAATCATATTTGTGGAAGAAAGCTTCGAAGCAAACGGTCATCTGTTTCATCGGCAAAACTGGTCATGTGACTAAAATGCTGGGTACTACACCACAATTT
Source organism: Musca vetustissima (assembly GCF_032173495.1). Lineage (NCBI taxonomy): Eukaryota > Metazoa > Arthropoda > Insecta > Diptera > Muscidae > Musca > Musca vetustissima. The sequence goes on from NW_026879482.1 coordinate 131,185, forward strand.
GTTGGCCCCAAGTATTCGGCAAAAATTCCAAAAGCGAACAAGGTAAAAATAATCATTATCCTCCGTGAAAATGTAAGCTGCCGCTCATCAGCTAAAACCAGCGCCAAGAAATGGTCGTACATGCATGTCTTGGCACTTAATGACTTCTTTTTATTTCTAGACATAGAAAATACGTAGGCAAGGGTTTTCTTTGGCAAAACTAGCAGACTATATCCGCTAGCAGACACTTTAAACATTAGTTCAGGAAAGTGAATATGGAAAGAAAATAGATCAAGGGTATTTTATGAGATGTCCTTCCCCAAAAAATATATTGTTTTACCATTATTGTGGTACCCATCCGTGTAATTTTTATTTTCTATGTTACATTTTATGCTTTTGAAGATTAATTATTTGTGTAGCACAGTGGTATTTATTTACCATTAGAAAATAAATTATATTATGTTTGTTTATTAGGAGAAAAATAAATACAGATTATGAATGAACGATAGTATTTTTAAATATATGTTTTTTTTTATTTTGTTTTAATAATAAATATAAAGTCATTATGTATTATTTGTTTTTAAGTTTAAGTATGTATATATAACAGTAACAATAGTGGAAGACTTCCGCTTAAAAATAACTCCATATTTTCTTTTTTATTTTTAAGTTTGGTATTGATTTCTTAGAATTGTAGTTAATTAAAATGTAAAGGAAATTAATTATACTAGTGGTAAGTTAACGTTTTTAGTATATAACAACTTAATATTTATATAGAGATTTTATAGTATATTTTTTATTTGAGTTTTTTTTACTTATTTTTGGTATTTTATATTTAAGAGTAAACTTTAAAAAATTAGAAAAATTGTATTTATTTATATATATTTTTTATTTATAATTTATTATTGTTGTTACTTTGCTTTCTATAATTTTATTAATGAATGGTTTTATTTTTTTTTGTTTCGCCTAATATTCTTGCTATTTATCTACACATTTAGACATAAAAATAGAAAAATTCCTATAATTAAGTTTTTTTTTGTTCTTAAGTTTAATTTCTTTTAGTTTATAGTCTATTTTTTATTATTCATTTGATTTGTTTTGTTGTATTTTTTTTTTGTTTAGTATACATTTATTGTTATAATTTTTGCTAAACCTTATTACCATTTCCATATTAAATATTTTAGTTGTTTAGTTTTTTTATTTTTGTTTTCATTGATTTTTTTGGTTTTATTTTTATAATTTATTTGTTGTTGTTTTACATCAGTCAATTTTAAGTTAACACGATTTCATTGAAGTAACCTTCCTCTTCTCTGTATGATTTATATTACATTTATTTGATTTTGAGAAGTCATATACCAATTCTACTGAAATAAAATTGAAAATATATTCATTTCAGAATTTACTAAAAATCTTGTCAATATCTTTAATATTGAAGGAGAAAGTTTTGGCTACCATCAGGAACTGTAATTACTTCCAATGTAGCCATTTTTATCAAAATATTTTTTTTAATTCAATTTTAAATTAAAATGTATATCTGTTGTTATTCCATTAAAATAATATTTGAATATTTTTAAATTGTGTGAAAAAAAAATTAAACTACATTTGTAGAATTGCTGTTGACTTCCATAGGTATTACCAATAGCAACGGTGGCAAGCATTGTCACATACCAATCACGCATTTCAATGTGTTTCCTTTCTCTAGCTCACGTTCTTTCTTTGCAAAATAAAAAAAAAATTAAAATAATTTAAATATATATTTTTTAAACTATTAGTTTTGATTACTTCATAGTTATAGTTCGATTACGGAATCATTTGATTTTTTTTCTTACTGTTTATGTTCGTTTCACTTTTGACATTGGATTTGGTTATTTTGCTATTTCCGCTGCTCATAACGGGGGTTTATTATTCATTTTACCTTTTCGTGGCAGTCAGTTAAAAAATATATTTTTTAGAAAATATACGAACAAAATAAATAGAAAGTTTTCCATTTTCCGCTTTCCTCCTCCTTTTTCAGGACTTTAAAATTTTCTTTCTTGTGCATTGGATTTTTATGCTAATTTTTTGTTTTTTATTATACTTTAATATTACTCAAGGGTTATTTGTAAGTCATTTCGTTTTTCATAAAAACACTCAAACATTTTCGAAAGAATTTTGCTTTTTAATGTTGTTATTTAACAAGAAAAAAATCAGAAAGTATGCAAAACAAAATAAACTAAAGCGGAAACGGAAGGAAACAAACAAGTGAAGGATACACAAAAAACCTCGTAACAAACAAACAAACAAACATAAATAAATAAACTGAAATAGCTAAGTTGGGATCTTTGTTTTTCTGTTGGTGTGTTTTTTTTATATTTCTGTATGACTTGTATGGTTTTATATTTAAATAAAATCAACATAATTATTTTTGTGAAATACTCACAAACACATATTTACATATAGACAGTTGTTTTGTTGTGTCGAATGTACATCTTTAAATACTTCCGTAATGTGTACAGATTTTTTTTTTATTTTTTTATAGTCCTTTTTACACATGCCTGGACTTCATATGCTAATTTGGTTGTACCCTACCGAACAATATTGGAAAGTTCAAATTACCTTGGCATTGGAAACATATTATTTGGAATATAAATTTATATAGGAGAAATCTAATCCAGGGATAGAATACCCAATATTTTATATGAATTTGCAAAACCACGAAATATTGATGCATGCTTTATGGGTAATGCATCACATTTCTTCCAAACATAGTTCAAGCAGGAAGATGGGGAATATGGACCTACCCCCCACAAAATAGTAAAAATTGTGCTGACTAATAATTTTATAATATCATGCGAACGCACTATCCGATTTCAACCAAAATATGCACAACCTATTATATTTACCAAGCCTATATCAGGTTCGAAGATGGGATTCGTCGGCTCTCTCTTTCTGGTACTCCTTCCCCCTACAAAAGGTCAATATTAAACGTGAATATTTAATTTAAAGCTATTAATTAAATAATCAATCAAAAAAATAAAAAAAAATAAATGGGTTTTAAACCATTGGTCGACTCCTTCTGGAACTTCCGCACAAAGTGTAAAAAATTTCCAATATTTATGAATCCAATATCAGAGGAATGGAACGTCCGATTTGAACCAAACTTAGCACTACCTATTATTTCTACCAAGCCCAGATCGACTTTGAAGGTGGGACCCGTCTGCTCTCCCCTTCTGGTACTTCTCCCACAAAAGGGTCAATATTTTATAAACTTGTAAATTTAATTTGAAGCAAATTAAATAACCGATTTCATCAACATTTAATCCGAAACCACTTTGATAAAAACATGTACCTTATATAAAGTGATTTATATAACATGTGCGTAATTTCGAAGATGTACGCAGCACTGACTGATACTTTTCAGATCGTAAATGGTGAACAACTTTATATTTGTCTGTTTTTCTAGATAATTATGAACCAAAAATCCCGAATCCGGGGATGAGGATGTGATGATGATGATCTTTCATCATTAGCGGCTTAAATAGAAGGACAAATATTTAGACTTTAAAGTGACAAAATCTGTATGACTTTCTGTGGCTCTTTTTTAATAGGTTTATACAATTATGGCCCGAACTTCTCAAAATCTGGGTAATGAATATTCATTACTGCTTTGATTATGATTGGTCGACATTAGCGTGTTAAATGGATAGACTGATAAGAACAAATAAAAAATCTCACTCTATTGCGTATTTGCTTTTTCCAGAATGACATAGTCCAAAAAAGTTGTCTGTGTATCCAATTGACCTGTTCATGGGCTGTGACGGCAGTCGGCAACACTTATACAATAGTTCACCCAAATCTTGTGAGCGACATAGATTGCGATTCAGGAAAATATAGACGAAAATAACGCACAAGAACTCGATATTGAAACAGGAAATGTTTCACAAAAATATTCCTCATTCGATTTGATTGAAGACATGTGATCTCAAAAATAGCTTTTAATAGCCGAATACAAAGATATAGAGCTTTTTTATGTGCTTCGGAGTTACCAGCAAAATATTAATCCCGCCATAACTTTAAAAATGACCACAATTCTGTTTCACAGTGTTAGTCTATCTTCCTTCCTACTACAAACTTAAGAACATTAGAAAGGCTGTTGGACCTCGAAAGTAAAAAAGGTCTTTTGGAAAATATCAATAAATCGAAAATGACTACATCAAAGACTTTGGGAGGAAAATGGATTTCTCCAGCTTTGCATCTCTCTATTTCGCACTCGAATGTTGGGGATTATCGGAAAACGTACACTGGCCTTATGTTGCGGTGGATCTCCCTATATTAACTTACTGATGTCTTGGATGGTGGCAGATACCTGCAAACGAAGACTATGGTCTAATCTAAATAGTGAGCAGTGATCGGCGCCGTTCATTGTAATCATTTTCGTTTATTATTTTCGACAGCGGAATTTTCGACCATTGATTCCGTCCGAATCTAAAAATTCGAACGGCATTCGAAAAAGTACATGTCTGGCGCTGGTATGAACTAGGTTTATTAACATCGAACACAAATTAATAAAATGGCGGACTTATGAAAATTTATTTTTGGAAAAATTTCTCTTTTTGGCCACAAAGCAAGATAGAAATCCGAGATATAGAGTGTCCCCTGAAATGGGATGGTCGGACATGTTAAGAGGAATATACATTAGTCCGGTTTCACCATGGCTGCGTTTCTTCATATTTATATTTATCTATCCTCGCCACTCGAATGTTGGAGATGAAACACAGAAATCGTACACTGGCTGTACCTTACGGGGTTTCTGTATAAGATAACTTGGTACTTAACAAAAGAATATGCTTAACCCATCTAAAAAGTGTGCAGTCGGATAACTGAGGTCCTCAGATATCCAAAGTAGATTTGATAGTTATTATTAATATCCAGCAATTATACTTCTTTTGTTAAGATCCTAGCAACAAGAGAGGCTCAAGCCACAGAGACGATACGGACATGATAGTGTCTTTAACATGATTGGAAAATTGTGATTATAGGCATTTGTCAAATTACGACATAAATGTTTCTACCCTACAATAAAAAATTACAGCCAATTTAATGGGAGAATGTGATAAAAACCTGTACTTGTATATGTCCAAACCTTGACCTAAATTGATAAGATTCTGAAATATGTATGTCAGCCTTAAAACCCCATGCAATGCGAAAGATTTATCCGTTTTAATCCAAACTTTGTATAACCTAATATTTTTACTACAAATATATCTTGTTCGAAGGTCGGAATCATTAGCCCACTTCTTCTAGTACCTCCCTTCAATGAACCATATTTTGAAAATGTGTAAGTTATCCGATTTTGTATAATCTCTGCACATTGTAATATATTTGTAAAACTTTCTTTAAATTCGTTAATTGTATTTATAGAACCACTTTTTGTGAAAATGTGTAAATCTAATACGAACTCCTTACTTTATCCGACACCAACTTCGCACGAAAGAAATATCTATACCACAATCTAAATCATATATGCAGATGGAAACTAACATTCCACTCCTTCCCCAAAGAGTTTAGAACTTTAAAAATGGTAAATCTAGATACCTTCCAAATATGTGTCCTATGGATCCAATCCCTTAGGAGCCTCATCCACAAATTGCCAACATCTCATCTATTTCTCATTTTTTCTTCATACTTTCATACATTGAATTTTTGCAAATTTTTTGGCCCTGTACACCATGAGAACTTTAAATATCAAATTATGTTGAAATTGTGTCCAAGACCTCTAAAACATCAATAGCATTTGTGTCACTAAGGAAAAAATCGACCAGACACAATGTAGGGGTCAAATTTATTCTCAACATTTATGATCAGTTATGTTGTACCGATATCCAAATTCCAGCAACTGTTTTGCGTTCATTCATTTTAGTGTAGGGTACCATTGGGTCACACTCCCTCCCCTTTTCAAAACACGGTTGCTTCTTAGAAATATATATAAACTACCCTTTTGTTTTTTTCCTCACTTTTCGTTTTTAGGTGTTTCTATGTGTCACATCGGCGTTCTTTAACCTTTGTCAGTAACAGCAAGCCTTCGCTTATGTTGGACGTTGGTGAGGTACCTAATTTGCATAATTTTATGCGTCCTTCATTCAAATTCGTCCATTTCGCAACAATTGTTGTTATTTTTGTTATTCGCCATTACTTTTATTTTTTCCTCCGATGTTCATATCATTTGCATACCTGTCCCTTGTCGTTTTGTGTTTTTTTTACATGGATGAAATTTTTTATGGTTTGCTGCTTTTTTATGTCAGTGCTATTTCGTTAAAAAAAAGGATAAGCTGTTTATTATTTTGTTGTTGTACTTTCGGTGTTATTGTTAGTAGGTGCCATTAGATAAATAAAGAGATTAGCTGTTTCGGAGAGAGAGAGAGAGAAAAAGGGTTCAAAAGCAATTTACTTTGAGATTGGCTATCTTTAAATGGGGTTAGTTTTCCGGGGGGATGAGGAACTCTAAAAGTGGAGATTAAAAAAATGCATGATTGGTGGCTAAAATATCTGCTTGGGATCGACTTAAGGGCTACATAAAACGCCTTAGAAATCGCTGGACCTTCATATGGGAACATTGTCAAAAAATTGAAAATTATTGAAAATTTTCTGTCAGGCCAAAATATAACTTCCACTACCAAAACTCTAAGAAGTTGAAGGCAAGAATGTGCAAAAATTCAATGTCGTATTGTGAGCTTTATTCTGATTGGAGTAAACAGACATATTAAAGGCATGTCTCTCTGACTATATTAAAATTGATAACTGGAACCGATGAAGTATCCGATGAATGTTTTTAGTTTTCACAAATTGCAACATTTAATGTACGCTTAACCCTTGGTGGAGGATAACGAAAAACATTTAGGGAGCGTATACTTAATGAGTATCAATTTTTGTAAAAGACCTCGTGTATCATACGCACTGGTGTCCAAACTAGATATGTTTTCTTTGCAAACATTTTAAAATACAAATTGAAATCTTTAGGGAAAAAATTACAGGTTACATCTCCTCCCGAAAAATAACGGTATATGGATAAAACGATACATTTTCCATATCAGAAAATTCCCTTTTGCCTGAGGTCTGAATTTTTGATTTCATTTGTTTGTAGTCGCGTAGTTTTTTATTTTAAAAATAGTGTATAATATTGTGTGTCTACATATGATTTTTTCACATACTTTTTATAATATTATTTTTCTTTTGTTTAATATTTATTTGCTGCTGCTGTAATGATAATGACATTATTTATATGTTTGCAGTTTTTGCCCGGCCATTGGAGAAAACAAATAACCCAACAACAATAACTCATAAATATAATAGGTTTTTATGTAATTAATAGTCATAATTGTATTCATTACTATAGTCATTTTTTATAGTAATTTGCAATTGTATTCCAACCGGATAAAGATTATTTATTAAATTATAATTTAATAGTGAAACATAAATAAATAATTAAATAAATTCCCATGGAATATTTGAAACTGGTTAATGACATTGGTTGAATTTGTATGGATATGTGTGAGTTTATTAAACGGGCACAGCTGCATGTTTGAAATGTTGTTAATTTTTGTATTTGACATTAAGGAAAAATTTACACAGTTAACGTTGTGGGTTTAAGTGCTGACTCGCTGTTTTGAGCACAAGGTTTAACTTCAAACGTATATAAAATATTGTTCGATTTGTATGGTGCCTGTATCCCATTATAACCTCCTTTATTATGTTAAATAGCCTTTTCAAGAAAAAATGCCCCAATGCAACATTCCAGTATGTAGATAAATAACCGATTTCATCAACATTTAATCCGAAACCACTTTGATAAAAACATGTACCTTATATAAAGTGATTTATATAACATGTGCGTAATTTCGAAGATGTACGCAGCACTGACTGATACTTTTCAGATCGTAAATGGTGAACAACTTTATATTTGTCTGTTTTTCTAGACAATTATGAACCAAAAATCCCGAATCCGGGGATGAGGATGTGATGATGATCTTTCATCATTAGCGGCTTAAATAGAAGGACAAATATTTAGACTTTAAAGTGACAAAATCTGTATGACTTTCTGTGGCTCTTTTTTAATAGGTTTAGACAATTATGGCCCGAACTTCTCAAAATCTGGGTAATGAATATTCATTACTGCTTTGATTATGATTGGTCGACATTAGCGTGTTAAATGGATAGACTGATAAGAACAAATAAAAAATCTCACTCTATTGCGTATTTGCTTTTTCCAGAATGACATAGTCCAAAAACGTTGTCTGTGTATCCAATTGACCTGGTCATGGGCTGTGACGGCAGTCAGCAACACTTATACAATAGTTCACCCAAATCTTGTGAGCGACATAGATTGCGATTCAGGAAAATATATATGTTAAATAGCCTTTTCAAGAAAAAATGCCCCAATGCAACATTCCAGTATGTAGATAAATTTACAAATGTCTCCCAAATCACCGTCTCTTGTAAAATATTCTTCCCCAATTGTTTGGGTTCTGGCAAAATCGACTTGGAAGTATTAAATCTGAATGATAGGTATAAATCGGTGGTTTGAAACCGGTAAACATATTAGAATATTAAATCTGAAAATCAGGTTCGAAAACGTAGTGATCTCCATCAGTCTCCCACAAATAAATGTTTTAATAATAAAGAAGAATCTGATAGCTCTTCATAATTATGATCAATAATTTATACGAAGTTGATTAGTGTGCATAGATATAGGTTTACGTTTCAAGAAAATAAGGGAATTTTAACAAAAAATGGCTACCCATTCGTTTTGACTGAGAACATTTCATATCAAAAATATCCTGTAATAGCCCCAAGAAAATATACAAAGTTTTTTGTTCAGAAATTGGATGGTTCACGTCATAACACAACAATCTTTACCAATGGAGAATTTGTACTTCTGGGTTCTTAATATATTTTCCAAGTTGTTTGATGCCCCCAAACCATGTAATTCATTTTGTCATACTGTGTAATCGAATATCATTTAAGGGTACTCTCCATTCGCGGTTTCAAAAATAGATCTTTTAATTTTTTTTTTAACATTAACCTATTACTTCTCAAGAATAACTCATAAAATTTTGATTTGAAAATCTCAACAACTGTTGAAGATGTAGCCGATTTATTGTGTTAGCATCAAGAAGGACATGAGTGATTTTCAAACTTAAAACCCGTGATTCTCAGTGATGTTCAAACTTAAAACCCGTTTTTCTCGAAATAATGTTTTTAATAATGTTTAAAGAAAAGTTTCAGAAGAGTTTATGAACCTATAAGGTGTGGATTTTTTTAACTTCCCTACCAAGCTCCCAAAGTTTCTGGCGTGTCACTGTTGATGTGTTTGGCCTAGCGTTGTCCTGGTGGAACACGACACCTCCCGACGACACCTTGGCCAATTCTGGCCGGTTCTGGTCAATTGCTATCTGCAAACGGCCCAGTTTTTAACAGTAGAGATCAGAATGTAGCGTATAGTCCTGGTTAGACCACCGTTTGAGGTGCTTCACCGCCCTTTGACCACAATCGTTTTCGCACAGGGTTATCGCATGTGGTCCCTTTCTCATCTCAAATCACCATCATTTTAATAAATGGGTCTATCTCATTCAATCTTGCTTCGCAGATGGAAATTCGATCCATCCCATTTTTTTTTTTGTTAATTGGTGTGGCACTCAAATATCGAGCTTCTTTTAGAACCCAGCTTTGTGTAAATGGTTTAAAACAGTTTCTTCGATTTTATCGACATTTTCGACGACCAGAATCTACGAAACAAAAATTGCACTTAATTGGCTGTTACAGTATCGGAACCGCTTGGCTTCCATTTTCGCCTTTGTCAAAGAAAAGATGTAAAATGTACAGAATTGTCTCTTTTTTCACTTCTACTTTGAACACCCTGTCTATCAGTACGGCCATATACCGAAAAAATAATGGATTTATTTTTCCCCAAACTAATATTAAACTACAGACACTCGGCTTGGGCTAGGAACATATGGCAAATTATGCGTTGTTGAAACATATATCTCAAAATCCCTAAAATACCGAATAGTGTGGCTACCATTATATGGCGATATATAAAAAGGGTGCCATACCCAATGAGATTTGAAAAAAAAAACAAATTACAGCAAATTTGTTTTAATAAGGCGCCCAAACTCCCCAAAAGATTTAAATTTTGGAGGATTTGGAGTATATATTAAAATGTTGACTAATATTGCTAGTTTTCGGTAGGAAGATTTCTTCCGCAATAGAATCCGAAATACAAAACTACAACCAATTAGGTTCAAACATATAGCAAACACCGCCAAAATAGCGAATATTGTGGGCTATACCTAAACGTGAACCGTTTTATCCTGTGTTCAATACCAAACATCCTAGAAAAACAAGCAATGCCTTTACAACATTTCAGAGCTCTATCATAAATATTGGGCTCTCCATTAACATTTTCACAGATGGACAGAAAGAAGGACATGTCAACAATTTTCCCGGACATGTATATCTTTTTCTGATCAAAATTGTATATTCTTCCCGACGATTATTTCGAATCGTGGCAAATAGAATTACAAATTTAATATACAATCCATTTTATGAAGTGGGGTAAAAAACTGGTGCACTAAGCATCCAATAGCTCAGGTAATATAAAAAATGTTAAAGAATGTTAAAAAATCATAATTTGTTCAGGGCTTTCGGAAGGATTTCGAGTAATCATAATTTGAGCGTGTATTAAGATTTGTCACGCTTTTTACTTAATTATCAAATCACTATGGGATATTTCCTTCTATGACCAAACCCCCTTCAAAAATTCGCAACCTATTACCATTTCCAAATTGTTCAGATTTGTTCAGTCGTTGAATATACGTATGTATGCATTTTATTCAATTAGTGAAATCTTTCATGTAAATCCATTTTAATGCCAAATTACACACACACAATCACATTTAGCGCTTTAACCGCAATAGTTTTTGTCCAGTTCGGTTAAAATTACTAAAAACAAAATACCATCGAAAAAATATAAATATTGTTGCTGCTGCCGCCACTGCCATTATTTGGCCTGGTCAATGAAATGTGGTTGGCAAAGTTTTTTTGTTTTGTTAGTTGTTTCGTGATTGTTTCGAAATCTGTTGCATATTTTATAGTATTGAATTCAAACAATTCAATTATGTTACACTTTAATCCCAAAGCGGCTTGTTTTGTTCGATGGCAGATCTTTTTTTGTGTTTACCTCTATTGTTTTTGGAAAACAAAAAAGAATATTTTTTTTATTAATTTTATTTTGTTGGTTTGTTATTTTTGACAATATTCCAAAACAAATACAAATATGTCAGCGCAAATGTTATGGACATTTTAGAATAATTTTTTTCTAATAAATTGTTATTTTATAGGGGGTTTAAAAAATATTTAAACATTCTATTAATTATTTAATTTTTTATATTGAATTTTGATGGCATGAATTGAATACTTGTGCCTATATTAAATATTGTGAAGTTAAAAAATCGAATCTTGATATGATTTATCAATGTCTGGATGGGCGTCTGTATGTATTTCCGTATGCAAAAAACTGGTCACATTTAGTGTCTGAATGATCTGAAATTTGGCAAGTCTTATTTATTTGACGATATTTAAATTGGTGAGGGTCGCATTTTAGAATATTTTTTTTTTTCTAGTAAATTGTTATTTTATAGGGATTTAAAAAATACTTAAACATTCTTTTAATTATTTAATTTTTTTATATTGAATTTTGATGGTATGAATGCTCACCATACCTACCGATTTTCTGTATAATAAATTCCATACAATATTTTTTTTACATTTGACATGCATATCGTGAATGTTTCTGTATGCATTTTTTTCAACTTTTGTTGTTGTTGTTGCAAAAAATGTTTATATAAAATGCACATTCACACAGAAATGAATAAATAAATAGTTAAGTTCTCTAAAGCGAACATAATTCCCAGGAAAAAAAGAAACGAAATAAAACAGCACTAACACTGAAATCAATTTAAATACAGTTTTTTATATATAAACTGTTTCATTTTACAGGCTTTTATAGATATTTTTGGTAAATAAAATTGCATGTAATATTTATTTATTTATAAGATAAAAAAACAACTACAACAACTAACCAAATACATGCAAACGTGAATTTTCAGTTGCAATTCGATTTGACCATAAAACAATTTTTTATCATGAAAATCTTGATTTTATTTTTGTGAAATCTATTGAATTGGTATTTTTTGTGTATTTTGTGACACCTTTTAGTTTTGTTTTTTTTTTCCGGCTTGGAATATTTAGTATTTAAAATTTACATCCTTGTTTGTGGTCTTTGCAATATGGCCCACCGAGAATATGTAAAGTTATGTAATATGGCATTTTTTATAGTTTTGTATTTTGTTTGCATTTTTAATTGAATTATAAATTCTAAAACCCAAGCATATTGATAGGATTTCTAGTTTTTTTAAACAAATTTTAAATCTCAAAGATAGAGGGTCGATCATAAGGATATCAAAATCACATAGGAAATTGTATAGCTTAAGGAAATATAACCATATTTATGTTTGATTTTTTTTTGAAAATTATAGTATTGGTGATTTATAAAAATATTTTGTTTTGTAAAAAAATCGCATAAAAATAACACAACGAAATAAATTGTGAGTAAAACCCAAAGGTAATATCTTTTATTTTTGGAAACATTAACATATTTTATTTAGATTTTGTTGGATGCTAAATCTATATAAAAAGTTTAATGTTTAAACATACCATATATTTAGGTTGGGGGAAAAGATGGCTGCACTAATAGACAACTAGAAAATTCGGTACATTTTACAGTTTTTCTTTAACAAAGACAAAAATGCAAGCCATGCGGCTAAAATTGTGAATTGTGTTTATGGTTCAGATACTGTTAAACGCCAATTATGTGCTATTTTGGTTTCGTAGATTCCGTTCAGGAATTTTTGATGTTAAAGATGTACCTCGTACAGGAAGGCCGTTCGCCGAAACTGACGATAAATTTGGAAATGATCAAAGATGACCGGCATGTTAGCAGTCCTAGCATCGCCCGGGAGCTGAAGATCGGGCATAGAACTGTTTTAAACCATTTACAATTGACCAGACACGGCCAGAATTGGCCAACACGACACCTCGTGCTCAACCAGATTGGGAAGTTTTAATGCATCCGTCATACAGTTCGGACTTAACACAAAGCGATTATTATCTTTTTCTTGCATTGCAAAGTTTCTTTAATGATAAAAAATGGTATTTAGGGGGGATTGGGAATCGACTTCTAGAGTTTTTTCTTTCTTTTTGCAAATAGAGAGGACTTTTATGAGAGAGGTATTATGAAGTTACCTTTAAAATGGCAACAAATCATACAACAAAACGGTGCATATTTCGGACATTCCGAAACATGTAAAATAAAGTCCTATAGTTCATATAAAAATAATGGATTTCTTTTCCCCCACACCTTATATATCTACAGCTTCGAGGTAGTGAACGATTTTATATACCTCTATTCCGCCATAAACGAAATTAATAACATCACCTTTGAAATCTGGAGGAGAATAGTGTTGGCCAGCAGATGTTACTATGGCTCTAATTAAAATGTTAGTACAGTGCAGTGCCATGTGTTTCAGAACTACCTCCATATTTCTGAACTATACTTCGATTCTGACCGCAACATTAATATAGCTCTTCACTAAATTTAGTACCATTTATTACCATTTGCACTCATGTAGCATTAATTTTCCAAACTGATTCAAAATTTTATAATTCGAGCTTTATGGGTTCACCAAATTATAATTTTATCAAATTTAGTACCATTTTGTAGCCATATATATAAATCCCATCACCCCATTAATATTAATAGGAATTATGTTTCCCAATTTCAGGATTCCAGTCCAATCGCTTAACCCAAATATAATGGTACCAAAGTTAGTACCATTTAGAACACAATACTGCGAATTTCTAAAACTTCCTACATACCTCATACCTTCTACTGGTACGCCCAAAACCAAATTTGGTCGCATTTAGTACACATTATATACTTTTTAAATACTCCAAACCCCAACAATGATCCTAACTCCAAATTCCAGTTCTATCGGTTCACACAAAATTCAAATTGTACTAAATTTAGTACACATATGTACTAATTTTCAAAAAATAGAAATTTTATTTCCCGATTTCAGGATTCCAGTCGTATCGGTTCACCCAAATCCAAAATCATTTCCCAATTTTAGGATACCAGCCATGTCCAAATTGTACCAAATTTAGTACAATTTATTACACTTTAGTACAAATTGCAAAAGCTAAAAACTACAGAATTTCGAATTGAATTTCGTACCTTTCGTATACATGTGTTCACTTTCCAAAAGCACCTCCTTTTATCGATCATACATCCCAATCTTGATTCACATTCTAAAATTTCAAGTTTTTAGCTCAATCCGTTCACATGCAACAAAATTGTACTCAATTTACTACATTTTAGTACTTTTCGGATACATATAATTCAAATTTTAAATTTGCCTTTGGTACGCCTATTCTACACTCCATTAGCTCTCTACCAAATACAAATAGTCCTACATTTATTACTTTTCGTACCGTTCTTGTACGAATTTCCAAAAACCCAACCTTATCTGACAACTTCGGACTATGAGTAATCCTCACCCCAAATTTCAAGATTCTAGATTCAGCCTTTGGGCGATGATGAATTGTCAAATCAATCAATTAATCAATCAATCACTTTACTCCTTTATTAGTATAGATAGATATCACCTATAACAACAATCAGATAAATAGCGAGGAATTTCCATGACCATAGGATCAAATAAGGAATTTCGACTGCTTTACATTATTATGTTATAATTTAAATTTTACTTTAAAACCCCATATATATCTTGTAAAAATAAAATCCTGAAATTGACAAAAATTTTATTAAAAAACAAAAAGCATTTTGTTTTACACCTCAATCTTCAATTTTATATCCCATCATTGCATTCGATAGTTGGCTGTTTTTATTATTTATGTTATTTATGAACCTATTATAGTCCGAACCACAATTGGTGAGTGTGTGTATGTATGCGTATGTTGGTTCAAAAGGAGGGCAAAGATATCCTTAAGTCTCTCCTGTCACAGGCAGTCAGCCAAGCCATACGATGAAGAGGAATTTAATAAAACGATTGTAAGAATGGAGAGGACGTTTTAACAACTACAACCACCGACAGCATTACAACATGAAACAACAACCGACAAACATTTTATTGGGGGAACCTGGCGTCATCGACCAGTATCAGTGCTCCCTTTGGTTGTATGCATCTGTTTAAGTCATGACAGGGAATAATGGCACAGGAAAACAGATACACATACATGTACATGCATGGATTACATGTACATACCTTCGATCTTTATGGGCACTTATGGCTGGGAGTGTATGTATACCGTGCGTATGAGAGGTGGAATATCAGTTGTGTTAAAGTTGGCATTGATGACCCAAGATAATGTGCTTGTATTTTAATGGGGATTTAACAACAGCAAAATAGTAATAATAAAAAATAAAATAAGTAAATTTGAAGCCATCTAGCTAATTTTTTCTCTATTGCCAAACATTAAATAGTCTAATAAAAAATAATTATTTATATTCTTTAACCACAAAGATAAAGTTGTTCCACATTTCCTTCTACATTTGAAATCCCACATCGTTGCATGTGTAATCGTATCGCAAAAAAGACCCCGACCATGTATCAACGTTTCACAAGTAATTTATTTTTAATAAATATAAAGCCCCAACACCAACTGTAGGTATTATCTTAATGGTTCATCTGGGCCAATGGTGGTAGATGGTGCCATACACAAAGGCGAATGGACACACACACACGTATGAGGGGAACGTGGCGACGAATATTTATGGAACCCATTGCACAATAAAACTATTTATTTTCCTTTTGTGTCTTGCCATTACACTCGAAAAATAATAAGAAATATTTGTCTACTTATGTAGAAAAAGGTGGCCTATAAAAAAACCTATTTAGTGACAAGAAACGGGTAAAATTGAGAATAGACCCTTAAGACATCGATTTCTTTGAGGACCCAACTTTAAACCTTATGACAAACATTTTTGTAGAATATTGTGAGGATGAAATAATCGCACCTTGTGATAATTGCAGTTCTCTTCAATAAATCAAGGACGAAATGACACACTCGGAATCAAGTTAGAATGACGAAATGTTCTACAAATTCCTCAGTCGATTTTCCAGAAAAAAATCAATCTCAAAAAATACCTACAATAGCTACAAATGTAGATATGGAGCTATATTTTGATGTGTAAAAATGATCAGGCCATATCTCTGAACTTTGACCTATGACAATTCTGTTTATACCCTTCACCACACTGTGGTACAGGGTATTATGTCTTTGTGCATATGTTTGTAAAAGGCAAAAATAATCGAGATAGACCCATGGTTACTTTTGAGAATATGCATAAAATCACTTTCTGAGTCGATTTATGCATGTCCGTCCGTCTGTCCGTTTGTCCATGTTAAGTTGTAAACAAAGTACAGCATTTATGACCCGTTTTGGATGAAATTGACACAGCTCATTTGTATGGCCCAAGGGTGTACCAAAGTCCCTATATACTATATATATACTATATATACTATATATAGTATATATACTATATATATATATATGCTCGAAGTTCACAAAAATTGTGGAGGATATGCAGAAGTACAACTTTTCCTTGAAAAAACACATCATCGTCTATAAGAGAACTTTCTCAGGAATGAATCAGAGATATATCAGTAACCACTTCGGTCTGTGGAATTTTCCTATTGTGACTTCGTGTAAGTGATCAATAGTAGAGAGGGAAAACTCTTAAATTTTCGAGTTTTTTCCAGCGAGCTTTTTCTTAAGGAAAAAATCAAGAGCTCCTTTCAGATATAACGCTTTCTGTATGGAAATAAATATTCCATTATATACTCGTATAGAATATTATATCATGAGTGGATTGGATCGAAGCCTCCATCGTCAAATTGGAAAATATTCCTTTTATACGAGGAGATACTCAATTACCTTCATAGAGATTTACAAATTAGAAAAATGTGGGGAGGTACTCCATGTGGGGTAGACACTCGAATGAATGGATTCAAAAAAGGATGCTTAGTCGTATTATAAAGTAATACTGATTCAGTTTGAAATAATATCTACAAATTCTCAAAATACTCACACACACACAGAGAGGATGGGGTCCCATTTTCTGTCTAGATGTAGGTTTCGTGAAAATAGTAAGTAGGGGAAAAATGATTGAAGTTGACCGGAATGTTAGCAGTCGTAGCATCGCCCAGGAGCTATAAATCGACAATAGAACTGTTTTAAACCATTTACATAAAGCTAGATTCAAAAAAAGAAGCCCGATGTTTGGGTGCCACACCAATTAACAGAAAATAATAGGAGGGTTCGAATTTCCATCTGCGAATCCTTGGCCAAACGGAATGAGATAGTCTTAAAAGGATGTTGACTGGAGATGAAATGGATCAGATACGATAACCCTGTGCGACCACAATCGTGGTCAAAGAGCGGTAAAGCACCTCAAACGGTGGCCAAAAGAGGACTAGCGGCCATACATTTGGTGGGACTGGAAGGGGATTATTTATTATATGGTGATACGCTAAATTCTGATCTCTACTGTCAACAACTAAACCCCTAAACTGCCAGAATTGGCCAACAGGAGAGTTGTCGTGTTCCACCAGGACAACGTATGACATTGTCCGCCAAGGGGTAATATTTTTAATTACGTTTTATATTGAAGGTTTTCAACTATTCTTACTATAACTAAGGGCAATAACAATTATCTAGGTAGATAATCTACAGTGTAGGTCCGTTTTATGAGCATATAAATGAAGTGACCGATTTTTGGTATTTTGGATGCGAATATTATATTAGAGGGTATTCATAAGTTCGACCCTTAGGTATGCTAGATTTGGGCGTATATCTTTAATCTACAGTTAAAATAATTTAAATTGTTTTCTGTTCAACGCCTATTTTTGCTTATGGCTATACAC
This sequence comes from Musca vetustissima, assembly GCF_032173495.1. Classification (NCBI taxonomy): domain Eukaryota; kingdom Metazoa; phylum Arthropoda; class Insecta; order Diptera; family Muscidae; genus Musca; species Musca vetustissima. The sequence goes on from NW_026879482.1 coordinate 149,202, forward strand.
AAAAGGCAAATGCTTTATGGGCAGGAATGAAAAATGATAGTGTTTTACGGAAACTGGTAAACACGCACACACTTATACATACATACACGACGCATATACATGAAGTCATTTTGTGAAAATGGAGGAAAAAAAGGAAAGTACAGCATAAATTTCCCAGCATCTGTGTTATTTGTCGGTACTTTATGTATTCGGCAACATATAGTGTGGGCAGTAAACTAACTGACCAAAAGGAGTTCATATTCCACAACTAAATTTATAAATAGTTTATATTGTTTAAAGGATTTAAGAAAACTATTTTTGTTTAATACACTAAAAAATATTAGTCCCTTCCTGACCACCTCAATAAATCTATTATTCATTCACCTTTAATTTGTTTAAAATTTATAAAGTTTATTATAGGGAGTAGGAGTTTTTATTTAAAAAAGGAATGTTAATTTTTTGTTATTTTAGTTTAAAAAATAAAATTGAAAATTAAAATTACAAAGAAAAATATCCCTTTCTTATATCATTCCTTGACCACTACTAAAAATTTGCTTTTAAATTCACCTCTTTGACCACTTCCTTGACTTTCTGTCTTTTTAAATTTTACTTTAAATTACAGTTAAAGTTTATTTTAAGTGTTTTCCTTTTGAAGTTGTATTTGTTGCTGCGTTTTTTCCACATGCTTTCCCATCCGTGCAAGGGCAATTTTCCAAACATTTCATGGAAGCTTGTTATTTTTTCAGTACTTTTTTTCAAAAGTGCTGTTCGGTGTGAAAGTGTCATTCAAAAACACTTTCAAGAGGAAATTCACACTTTTATTTATTTTGAATGTTTGTTTGTGAACTCTGGCGTTTTGTTGTTGTTAGTTTGTATTTTTTCTAAATTGCTAAAATAAAGGAAGCGGGCAAAAAAGTTTTTTTTTTGTTGGTTGTTAGCTGAGTTGCAGCTTAGTGTTTGAATTTCAATTGACTGCATTTTAGAAAAGGATGCGCTTTTTTCACACACACACACACAAAAGGAACTAGTAGTGTAAAAGGATACTTTGTTGAAATTTAATTGTTGCCATCAAAGTGTTTTGGAATCCAATTTTCCGAAATGTCAATAGTAGACATGAAAATTGCAGAATAATGTATGGGACAGAAAGAAAAAAGAGAGAAGCGTTTGAGTGAAATTAAAAAAAGGTATTTTTTCGGATATTAATATAAAGTAATTTTTTCACAAAGGAAACTTTTTTGGTCATTTTCAAAAGTGTATTATTTTACAGCCTTATTTACGATTTATATCAATTTTCACTACTGGGCCTCGCATATACTGTATAGTGACAATAAATTAAACCAGTCAATGCTATTATCACTTGCCACCGGCAACATCAATGGATTAAATGTTAAAAATTACAGTAAATTGCATCATCAGAAATATTCACATTGTATATAACAGGATGTTTGACATTAGCACACTATGGAAATTTGTTACTTTTTTCACATTTTTCGCTAATCCGTCGTCAATTGTTTTTCATTGATGGTATTTATTAAATAAAGTAACATTTAATACATTGAGGCTTTAAATTAAATTTTACTTTAAACGTGAACAACAAAACCTAATCTTTTGTCAAGGATTTGAAATACGATTTCGGAAAAATATATAATTTTTCTGGGAATATACTTAAGTAAATAATTTATTAAATTTCATATACTTCTTCGACTTTTTTAACAAGTTTATTATATATAATTTTTAGTCAAAGACTTTGAAAGATCAATTTTGGTCGAGTTGAAGTATGATACTAATCGATCTCGGGACATGTTATCAATGAACATTGAAAAATAACTTTTATATAAAGAAATTTCAAAAAACGGCAAGGTTTTAAAAAAAAGGATTATTAAATAGAGTGCAGGAAAACAAAAATATACCAGTTTTGGATACGATGTCAAACAGTAGCTCGACTCCGTAACTCTGGTTATAAATTACGTTTGTCTTCGAATTTTTAACACTTACAAATTTAATTTCTGGACAAATAATTTGTATATAATCATCGATGAGCACCTTATAAATTGTAATCAGAGAAAAATAATTCATCGAGAAAAATAATCACTTTTGCTTTGGGAGAAGAGATGAACCTTATTGTAGGCATTTTAACATTTACTTGTCAATAATGTTAAAACCGGAATATTTGTTTTTTTTTAGATTAATAACTACTGAAGACGTAGCCAAATTTGACTGGCACAAACTTTTTTACTGTCTCTACCATAATTACGCATTTATTTGGGATAAGTAGTCTTTATCGTGTAAAAAAGGAACTAAAAATAAATGACATTGCGTTGGAAAAAATTAATTTAAAAAAGTCTGTCTCCCGAAAATGAAGAGTAATATGTAGTAAAGTAGGACGGTACCGACTATATGATACCCTCCCAACAGTCGTCGTATTTTTGAAGGACCAGTAAAATGAAATTGGATCCATAAACATGTTATTCTGCAACCTATACTAAATTTTTCATTTGGTCAAATATAGAGTTGTTTCTTACAATGGGACAAAATTATGTAAATCCATTTAACTCTAATTCAAGAATATCCCTACAAAATTTCAAGTGCAAATCTCAAGAACTCTTGAAGATGTAGCTGATTAATTGTGTCAGCATCAAATGACGGCTAAAGGGCTTCTCAAACTTTAAACGCGTTTTTCTCTTTTGCGAATGGCGGGCACAATAACTCAAAAACTAATAACCCAATCGATTCCGAATCCTAAGTCAATAATCCTAGTTCATACGAGAGCCAGACATGTACTCTTGCTAACACCGTTGTAATTTTCGGATTCCGATGTTCCGCCATCAAAAATAAGGACTTCTCTTAAATCACAAAAAACAACAACAACATATTTTTGTAAATTATTTTTCTTCATTTTTAAATATTCAAATATATATGTCCAAAGTTACAAAGCTTAACAAGTATTGATATTGATTTACCAGTCCATTAAAAATCTTGAAAAATTAATGGGGGGGTTCCCTTAAATCAAATATTAATCGGACACCCGTTGGTTATTTGGATAAATATTTGATAAACATTAGGAGTTTGGTGCATTATTTACTTTCAATCGGACGAAAATATATATGAAAGCTATATCGAAATCTAAACCGATTTCATCTAAATTTCAAATCTAAATCGGCCTAACTTTGGGACCTTGGAGCTACATCTAAATCGGAACCTATCCCTACAAAACTTGGCAAACATTATGCAATACTAAATTCAGTACGTTGTTCAATATTTTATGGCAAACGGCTTAACATTGGGTCTTTGGTACACCTCTTACTTAAAATCGGAAGAAGATATATATGAACTATATTTAAATCTGAACTGATTTCAACAAAACTTGCCACACGTTATATTATAGTAACTTCAGTAGTTTGTGCAAAATTTTGCAGCATTTATATCTAACATGTAGGTTATACTAAGTTCAGTAGGTTAGGTTAGGTTGGGTTGAAAAGCCATATGAGGCCTGTTGTGCGCTCTAGATGTGCGGAGAAAGTACAAATCAAGAATTAGTGAAAGTGTATTATAAGGAAAACATTTGGGTTTGATTCCCAATCTTGAGTAGATGTGCCTTCAGGCCCAGTTGTCCCGTCAGAACACCCGTCAGCCATTCCTTCATTTCTAGGCGTGTTTCGCTAAAGGGTTTGGCGGTATACACCTCTATTGTGGGTAGTGCAATGGCACTCCTGGATAGTTGATTTGCTATCTCGTTGCCTATGATTCATTGGTGACCCGGTACCCATATAATTCGTAAAGGTCCTTCTTGTGAGAAATCATTAATGGTATTTATACATTCCAGTACAGTTTTGGATTTAACTGTTCTGGAAGATTTTGCCTTTATACCTTGCTTGCTGTCCGTAATAATGGTATTTATACATTCCAGTACAGCTTTGGATTTTACTGTTCTGGAAGATTTTGCCTTTATAGCTTGCTTGCTGTCCGTAATAATATTTACTGTATTTGTCTTTGGTTTGAAATTTACCAGTTAAGACACTCTGTTATAGCATGAACCTCTGCCTGTAAGATCGCACTGTGATCTGTGAGACGAAGAGAAATTTCGGTACCCGGTTCTTCGATAAAAAGTCCCAGTCCAGTTTTTCCTCCTAGTCGAGAGCCATCCGTGTAGTTCAGTACGTTGTGCAAAATATTGTGTCAAATCTGACGAAAATGTATATGTAGAATATATATGTAAAGCTGAACCGATTTCAACGAGACTTGCCAGAGATTAATTCATATTAATTCATATTCATTGTACAAAATTGTGTGGCAATCGGACAAACTTTGGGTCTTTAGTGCACAATTTATATGAAATCAGAAGAAAATATATAGGAGATATATCTAAATCTGAACCGAAACTTAGCACACATCATTCTAGACTTAATTCAGTACGCTATGCCAAATTTTGTGCAAATCAAAATATATATAGGGACTTTGGTACACCATTTACATTAAATCGGGCGAAAATATATATGGGAGCTATATCTAAATCTGAACCTGACAATAAAAATCAACTGGGAGCGAACTTAACATGTGTTTCAATGTTTCTGCAACTGTAAAAAAGGGTTAATGTAAAAGCACTGGCGTTATCTGGGATAATGAAATCACAGGTTTAGTGACACCGCCGCATAATTGATAATTCATTAACATTGTAACTAGAACTTGTGTGGACCCGATATTTAACACTTATATACGTAAAACCACAATAAAAATGTGAATAATTTAAATTTTAGAGAAATTATTGTTTGAAGTGTTATTCCAATTTGATAATAAAATTAAAAAAATGGCAATTTTAATATTTAAGTTATCACGAATTAAAAATCAGTTTATGAATTAAAAATAAATATATTAAGTTTTTGAAATATGAAATAAATGTTCTTATTTTTGTATTGTTTAGTAATGTCCCAACTTCAGCATAAAACGAAAAAAATCTGCAAAAGTAACTAAAAATATTTACAAAAAAACCGCCGAATTAAAATACAAATATATATTGAATATATTTCACAGCCTTTTAATGCTTTTAAAATGAGCTTTTCGTTTTTTGGGGAATCAACATAAAAGAAAATAAAACAAAAATAAAAAAAATCAAAAACAATAAAAAAATAAAAATTTGACTTACAAATAACCGTCAAAAGCCGCCAGCCGTTGCCTTGAAGTGCAATGACTTGTTTCCAGTGAGCTATTTAATTCTTTAAGGCTTCTTCTTCTGCATCATCATATCTTCGGTTACATCTCTCCTTCTCTCTTCTCTAGTTTGACATTGAATTTATTTTGCTTAGAGCAAATATTGATTGTTTTGATTGATGGATTTCGTCTAGTTGGCTGATTAAAAAGATGTTTATTTTCAATATTTATTTTTGTGATTTCGTCGTCGTCTTTTTTATCATGTCTTTTGTATTTTGCTATGTTTTTGGCTACAAAAGTGATGAGTTAACTGTATTGGATTACGTTGATTTTGATTTATTGGTGTTTTGAGTTGCAATTTAAAATGTTGGTTTTTTTGTTCTTATTTTTATGATTTATGGTTTGATTGGGCGTTACATTTTTCAAATATTTTACACGAAACCTATGACCACAGTCAAAATGATTATGGTTCTATTCGAAACGAAACAAAAACTATTTCGAAACTTAAGCAAATAACCAAATCTAACGTCGATAATGATACATATTGTAACCCATGGGTGTGCTGCCCATAGCACGTTCCGTTGCCTTTTCGATACTGGCATGAACGCACCGATAACAGCACACATAGGCCAAACATCACTTGAATAGTATGCGTCGAAATGCCCGCCGGAAGTCCTTATTGAAAATGGTATAAATGGCCGGATTCAGGGCCGAGTTCATATACCCCAGCCAGAAGGCAATGGCAAAGGCCGATTCGGGTATGTGACAATGGTTGCTACACGCTGGCACCAGTATGTACAGGAAGAAGAAGGGCAGCCAGCAGGCAATGAACGAGCCCATAATCAGACCGAGAATTAGGGTGGCCCGTTTCTCTTTCTTACGGGCTATTCGTCGTTTTTCTTTTTCGGGATCGCGGGGTTTCTGTACCTTGGGTATGGCAGGTTCCAGTTCGGCTTTTACAATTTCCGCCTTGGAAGATGTCGTTGTTGATGCAGTACCGCCACCATCGGCCTTGGCCCCCGCTGCCGCCTTGCCTTCGTTCTGCCGTCTATTATTGGATTTGCGACCAAAAATAGGCTGACATAAACGAAATTTTAGCGGTTTGACCACAGCACAACGACTTACCACACCCGAATCGGAACTTGATGGATCAAATTCACTTACCATATCGGTGTCGATGCCCACCGAAAGGGCACGACATCGCCCGGCAATGGGTGAGACTTTCAGTTCATTTGTGGTGGTAGTTGTGGATAATGTCGTTGTTGGCTTTGTATTTAGTAGCGTCGTGGTGGCTGTCAGTGTCGCTGTCGAAGACGCTGTGCTGGGCAGGGTGCCATTATTGTTGTTGTTAAGGGCTGCCGTACTGCCGTTATTGTTGCCCGCCATTGAAGGCGGTACGGGTACATTAAGGGCCCCATGGCCCGTTGCTATTGTACTCACCCTTAACGAGGCCGCTGAGTCTTTACAATTGGGTGTTGAATTGTTTGTCGTCGTTGTTATTGTTGTTTCTATGCTATGTACAGATGTGCCCAGCGCTGCTGCGGCTGTCTCAGCACTGCCAGCGCCCGCACTGGGATACATTAGCGGATGGGGTTCCATATCGGCCGCCTCGGAGGTGGAAATGTCTGAGGCTAAATCGCAGGTAACTGTGGGTATTTGCATTGGCAGTGCTCCCGCACTGTTCGGTGGTGTTTCAATGGTGGCTATTTGGTGTTGTTGGTGTTTTTGCAGTGCCCCCGCACTCGAGGATGGCATTGGTATGGTACCTTTTTTGTTGGCGGTGGTAAAGCTGGTAACCTGAAAAAAGCGAAACAAAACCCGAAAAGTGGATTAATAGAAAGGAACTGTGTGTTGGTGTTTGCTGTTGCAGCAATAGTTGTTATTTTCAAGAGTTTAAGTGAATTTATTTATATGTGTAGTTTTGTTTGTTGTTCGTTATGTTGTGTATTTGCTTTTCAATCATTCCCTGTAACAGAATGTGACACTTTTCAGTTTTTGGGTTTCACATCCAGTTGTTTTGTTCGGTTTAGTTGGAATGTATTTTTTCGAAATTTGATTTACATTTAAATGTGAAATATTTACATTTTCAACAGAATGCAGCGTGAGATCAACACACCATGTGTTGGAGGACTTATACAAGCAAACACTCAAATATGTTTAGAGATTTTGTAGTAGTCATACAAAAATGCAAATAAAAGTTTTAAATAATCAGCAATTTTGGCCATTTTAGTCACAGATTTTCAATGGTTACTTTAAAAATATTTACTTCTCATATTTTAAATTTTTGCTATATATATATATATATATATATATTTATAGTGTTAAAATTGTTATTAAAGTGTCGTCCAAGAGTTACTTTAATGTCTTAAATATTAAGTTTCCCTTACAATTTAATATTCACAATCATCTACAATTACAAACTGCATGCCTGTTTTCCATTTCCTTCAGATTTCCTTCCCTTGGCATGATTTCCTTCACTGTTTATTATTTACTGTTACAAATCTATGTACTACTGCATACACACACACACGCTTGACCTTCAATTACATACACCGTTTCATTTCGGAAATATGTATGCTGATTCGAAGTGAAATGATTACAGACAGTTTTCTTCTTCATCCTTCAGATTCGTAGTCATCATCTCAATTTTCACTTCGTCATGGGGTGGGATTTTTTGTTTGGTTTCATAAAGCTATTTGGCACAGTATTTTGAAAACTTTGTATAATGACAATTGTTTTTGTAAATACAATTCAATAGTTATAATTAATACAGTGAAGTCAATATGGTATTTATTTCAAATTACTATAATGGAGAAAAATATGCAAAACTTATGTTGAACAAGTTTACATTCAATATATAAGCAGTTTGAATAATGAAGCGTGTTATACATATTAATTCGGGGCTATGTGAACAATGGAAGAAATTTGAATTATTAATTTAGTCACACTTGTCTACGGATTTGTTTTCATGATTGAAACAGCAATTTACTACTTCGGCTCCACAAAGGATAAAAATATCGCGCCGCATTAGTTCAATGATATGGCATAACCTCAATTAAGGGACCAAGATACGTTGTAAGTAGTTAGAAGGCCCTAGTCTCATCTTTTGATTGAACAACTTATAATTTAAAATTTCATGGCTTCCGACGGAAGGTCTTCAATTTACATAGACGAATCTTGAAATTGCATTAACCGTTGTTTTTGGAAGTTCGAACTAGGAGGGCCATTTTCATTGGGAACGAAGCACCATACCATAGCACTTAAGATGCACCTCGCATAGGTAAGCCGGTCGTCGAAAATGTCAATAAAATCGGAGAAATGATCGAAGTTGTCCAGGAGTCCAGGAGCCCAGAAGCTAAAAAATTACCATAAAACTGTTTTAAACCATTTATAATTGACCAGAAACGGCCAAAATTGGTCAGCATGATAGGTGTCGTTTCTATTAGGTCAACGCTAGGCCACACACATCTACATTGACTCGCCAGAAACTGCGGGAGCTTGGTTGGGAAGATTTAATGCACCCGCCACACAGTTTGGACTTGGCACCAAGCGAATATCATTTTTTTCTTGCATTGCAAAATTTCTGTAATAATATAAAATTGGTATCTAGGGAGGATTGTTAAAATCGACTACTACAGTTTTTTGCAAATAGAGAGCAGAACATCTATGAGAGAGGTCTTAAGAGGTTTACTTTGAAATGGCAACAAATCATACAATAAAACGGTGCATATCAAAATCGGATATTCCGAAGCATGTTAAATAAAGGTCTATAGTTATATAAAAATAATGGATTTCTTTTTATCCGACCTAATATATATATATATATGGAAGCCGAACTTAAAAAAATATTTCCATGCACGTCGACATTGTGAGCAGTTTTTTTCTAATTTGAAATACCATGCTTTGATATATATCTTCCTCCACTTGATCTTTACTTCGAATTCGAGGCCATTCCCTTCTGCGTGAACCATCAGTAGGGTCGCTTTCGTATGCCTTTTGAGTTGGGGCATCGTCATCCATTCTCACAACGTGACCTAGACAGCGTAGTGGATGCAGCTCGATACGTTTGACTATGTCGATGTTCGAGAATATATAGTACAAGTCAGGGTTCATTCGAAGGCGATATTCACCGTCGACACAAATCGGCCCATAGATCTTTCGGAGAAGTTTTCTCTCAGACACTTCAAGAGCTGCCTCATCTGCCTGCGAAAGTATCCATGCTTCTGATCCATACAACAACACGGTTAGTATCAGCGTCTTGTAGAGTGTGCGTTTGGTCTGGCGAGAGGTGGCATTATTCTTAAATTCCTTACTCAGATCATATTAGTATCTGTTGGCCAACACCATTCTTCTCCGGATTTCAAAGCTGATGTTATTAGTTTTGTTTATGGCGTTACTGAGGTATATAAAATCGTTTACTACGTCGATGCTGTTATTTTCAAGTTCCACAGTTGGTCCTAGTCTACTGGATGTCTTGCGCGTTGATTTTACCATATTATTATTCTTTACCTGATTGATATGCTGACCCACATTTCCTCGTATTAAAGGGCTTACAAGAGGTCCTAAGAAATGACTACAAATTATACCTTGTGCAAGTTAAATTTATCTTGCATATCGGTATTAATTTTGTAGAAATGGCGAACGCAGACATGCCTTTAAAAACCTCTGAACGGATATGGCTGTCGAATGCGGCTTTGTAGTCGACGAATAGGTGGAATGTGCGGATGTGTTTTTTCGTCGGTTTTTTACAGGATTTTGAGACATACTGAAAATCTGGTCAATGCTGGATTTGCCAGGCCTGGTCCAATAATGTTCTTGATGGGAAGAAGACTAATTCCTCTATAGTTGGCTCATATCGTCTGAGATTTCAATCATTCGGAATACATTCAACTAGCCAACTTGTACTAATCAGTTGGTACATGCTCCTGAACTGCATCTGACCACCGGTCTGGAATAGTTCGGCTGGTTGCCGATGGGTTATCAGCCGAAATATTTTTTTATAATTCTTTATCCGATTTATTGATATTCTGACATCATCTTTGCTAGGTGGTATACAATTGAAACCAATAAGAAATGACGGTACAAATTATAGCGTCATGTGTTACTCTTAAGTAACATTTTTGGAGTTAATTCCGACCCCTGTACATCTGCTGTGTTTGCAGCTTTTCGACGTTTCCGTGTTGTGTTAGATATCACATTTGCTGCTACATAAGGACGAGTGCGAACCTTGGCTGCTACAAAATAATTGTCCGAATCGATACTCTCTCCTCGGATCGATCGAACGTCTAAAAGACTGGATGAATGCCTTTCAACTATCACAATTTGATAGATTTCTCGTTATTTGATCAGGAGAAATACAGGTGGCCTTGTGTATATCCTACACTCCATCTTAATTCCAAACTTCAGGATTCCATCTCTATGGGGTCACCTAAACACAAATTATACCAAATTGAGTACAATTTAGTACACATTAGTACGAATTTCCAAAACCACCTATATCATACATCCAATAAAAATCTTATTTCCCAATTTCAGGTTGCAGCCTTATCGGTTCTCCCAAATCAAAATATGGTACAATTAGTAGGGATTTCCAAAACTTCCTACATATCATATTCAGGATTTCAGCTTTATCTGCTCACCCAATATTCTATCGTTAATTGATTCAATCGTTTAACTCTTTTATTAGTATAGATATTGAGCCATACTAAAATATTTACAGGGATCTGCATATCTTAATTATGTTTAGTGATGTCATATTAATCATTTTTTTTCAGTTGCTTCGCGAAGAGCAAGCGTGCAACGAAATGCCTGCGTCTGCACTACAGAGTGGAAACAACGAATGTCCAGTGATTGTTGTGTATGGTGTCACACGATCGATCCAATCCCTCTATACACATTCGCTTACTCGTTATTAATTTCTTTCAAAAAAATCATCAAAACATTTTTCTCAGTCTCCAAAATACTGTACTCCCTTACCTTCCGTACTAAGGACATATCCTTGCAGAGCATTCATATGCGTTTGTCATGTGCCAAATTCTTCCGTAATCTATCAATAGGTTCATGTGTCGAGCAGACTGGCTTGGTGGCATGCCAGTCAGGCAGCAGCTTGAAGATGCAAAATACGTAATAAAAATTCACGCTAATTGGATTTTTGCCCCATTCCAATTTGAGAGGTTATTTGTTTTCAGTTTACTTTTTTGCCGCTGTTCTTGTTATTATTTGTTTTCTTCTTCATCGCTTTACTTCGAAATGTACATTGATCTACTCTGTCAAGAAATACGTTATTCAGAGATGTTTTCATTCTCGATTTTTTTTGTTTTGTCGGTTTTTTTTTATTACGATGCAACAGTAACGCAGGCATAGCGCGACAATTCTGGCATGAAAATGGAAAGCAGTCATATGGATGACTGGGTATTAATGATGATGAATTTACACTTTTTTCGCGAGTATGAATAATGTATTCGATAGTGCATAACACCTTTAAAAGGAACAAGAGAGAGCCTTGAGTTTTTTTATCGAGTTTGTTTTCTTGTGAATACATAAGCTGTGCGTATATTAATACCCTACACAACTATGTTGTCAGGGTATTATAGCTTTGTGCAGTGTGCCAAGAGTTTGTAACGCCGCGAAATATTGATCTAGACCCACCTTCAATAGGTTCATGTGTCGACTAGCTGAGTCGATCTGACATGTGTGCATGCCAGTCTGTCCGTCTGCCCATTATAAGATGCAAAATACAGGCCACATAAAAATTCACGAAATTTTGCATGTAGGATGGCCCCATGGCCAATTTGAGAGGTTATTTGTTTTTTAAAGATTTACTTTTTTGCCGCTGTTCAAAAACGTAATTTTTTTGTTTTTTCTTCATCGCTTTAGGCCGAAAATGAATTTTTACATGGAGAAGGGAATCGGTCCAAAGAATAAGCATGCCGGTTTTGATAGAGAACGCAATATTTATCGGGTCAAATGACCTTTTTTGTGTGAAAAATGACAAAATTTGTATTTTATAGCGTATATATTTACCCCTGAAGAACATAGACCCGAGAAGTTGATATCATATCCAAGAGGAGTGGTTAACATTTAAATTGATACCAATATTGTCGTATGTACCAGGATGTGAGAGTTACACTTAAATATTTATATTATTATTATAGTGAACCATATAGTATAGTATTATAGTATTATTATAATAAACCATTACCACACTGGAGGTTGGAAATATAGCGCTGATCGTTTTGAAAGTTTGCATGAGTTTTCAGTTATGGTCAAGGACAACTCCGGTAATTTTCGGTGATGATTAGATAATAATTTGTTGATGAAGTGCACCGAAAACTTATTTTTTGTGTTTTTTTTTTCATTCAATTATAAGCCGAACATCGCAACAGAAGGGTGAAGGGAATGTGGACAAGTAATTAGAGGGGCTGTACTGAATATTGTTAATATTCGGAAAATATTTCAAGGTGATGCCAAATTCAAATTCAATACATTCACCACAAGGTTGAGTGTACATTCCGCAGAAATATAGAGTTCATTCCGTTTGCTTCACCACGACATTTCCCCCCAGAGACCATATAAAATGTACATATTCGTGATCACAATAAAATTCTACGTCGATTGACACATGTGCGGCATTCTCTGGGAATCACGATGGCGCTCGCAATACATAAGATATGGCTTCAAAATAATACTCCTGGATGTTCGAGATTTATCGGTACACGATTTATTATGGCTCCCATGAGTATACTTTTGAAACCATATACTACCAAAATGAGCAATATCGATCATGATAGTCCTCAAATAACAGTACCTTCCAAATTTTTGGTACTTTTGGAAGCTGGAGTTACAAATTGGCTGGAATCCGGTTATTTTGGTTTCTTATTGGGTAGAAATTCTTCCTACCAAAAATATCAGTATTGACTTAATTTTGTCAGCCATGGCTATATAGTTTTAGGACAAATATAAAATTGAGGCCAGGATGATACTTAATTTTTAGGGTCATGTAATTCTATGTTCTGAAATTTAATATTAAATTCGCATCCCTAATATATTAACAGTTCAGCTTTCTTTTAGCCTCATTTAATATTTCGGAAATTATTTATTCCTCATCAATATATTGATGACCATGAGTAACTCTTACAATTTGGCCTTCGTATTTATAGCAAGGACTTTTTTCGTCCTCATTTTGCAACACTTTATCAATAATTGTATACACTTAACGATTGGCTGTGAACACAAAAATAATATTACAATCATACCCACATACTGCATGCGTGTAGTATATGAAACGTTCATTATTATTATTTCTTTTTTTCCATCTTATGATTGATTACAATAAAATCATTCATAGAGCTTTTTAATGTGGCAGATTTAAGCCTCCGACGTCGTAGCAACAACACCCGCAGCAGTAGCATCAGTTCATTGTTAATATATGGATGAGAGCTTAATGAAGAGACCGACCGAACGCACAACATTTATCCCTGTCAATATTGAATGATTTTTCTGAATGATGATTAATGTGAAAAGTGATCGGATAATTGTTTTGGTAGTTTGTTGTTGTTGTTGCTGCTGCTGCAGCATTATTACAAAACCATGTTAAATTATATGTGAAATTTGTTTTCTATGAAATTAAATATCCTTACAGCGTTGTTTTCCATTTCAGTTAGCATGTGCGCAAAAATCCATGAAATTAAAATAAAAACAATAAATGTATGGTAGGATAGGCATTACAAAATGCCATGAAAAATTAACATTTAAAGAAGCATCAGGGGGTTATATTGTTTCTATATAGTTATCGAGAAATTTTACTTTCGTAAACATCTATTAACATGCTCTGCACCAACCAAAAATACTAGGGGTGATACAAGGGGTTTTAAGGCGAAATATTATTGCGGGAATAACTACATTACCTCCATACACGCTTAATAAATGAAATAACCTGTTTTTTTAATATTCATATTCATATTTAAACGAAATAAATCATAATATAACTTGAATAGTCCTGAATGGCCAGATAGGTAATATATTAGGTTGGAGGGAAAAAAACCATTAGGCCAGTCGTCGAAAATGTCGATAAAATCAGAGAAATGATCGAAGTTGACCGGCATGTTAGCAGTCGTAACATTGCCCAGGAGCTAAAAATCTACCATAAAACTGTTTTAAACCATTTACACAAAGCTGGATTCAAAGAGAAGCTCGATGTTTGCGTGCCACACCAATTAACAGAAAAAAGATTTTCAATAAGCTGGTAAATTTCCAATGCTTGTTAAGGTTTGTAACTTTGCACATATATAACTGAAGATTTAAAAGAGAAGAAAAATAATTTACAAAAAATTTTTGTTATTGTTTTGGTGTTGTTTTTTTGTATATAAAAAAGTCCTTAATGGAGATAACTCCTCACTGGAACATGGAATCACGAAAATTCCATCGTGGTAGAAAAGAGCGGCTCTGTATGAACTAGGATTATTGACTTCGCTCTAAAATTAACAAAATGGTAGACCACCGAAAAAATATTTTTGGAAAATCGCCAATTTTTTTTCAAAAACCAATTTAAAAAATAAGGAAGATCTTCACCGATTGGCTTTATCCTAGTTCATACGAGAGCTATACACTCCCAGAGAAACGTTGCAAAATTTGGAACCGATTGGATTATTAGTTTTTGAGTTATCGTGCCCGCCATTCGCAAAAAAATGTTTAGAGAAAAACGCGTTTAAAGTTTGAGCCCTTCAGCCGTCACTTGATCTGACACAATAAACGGCTATATCTTCAAGAGTTCGATTTTCACTTGAAAATAGCATTCTTTAATAAGTGTAGATTCGAATTATATCAACAAAAATTTTGACCCCGAGAATGGGGGGGTCCCCTTAACAGAAAAAAGGTTAAATTGAATTTCCATCTGCGAAGGCTTGGCCAAACAGAATGAGATAGACCTATTTCTTAAACGGATGGTGAATGGAGATAAGAAATGGATCACATATGACAACCCAAAAACGATCGTTGTCAAAGAGCGATGAAGCACCTCAAACGGTGGCCAAACCAGAAGTAACGGCCAGGAAGGTCTGCTATGTATGTATTTGGTGGGACTGGAGGGTATTATTTATTATGAGGTGCTTCCATATGCCCAAACGCTAAATTCTGATCTCTACTGTCAACAACTGGACCGTTTGAAAATAGCAATTGACCAGAAACGGCCAGAATTGGCCAACAGGAGGTGCTTCCATATGCCCAAACGCTAAATTCTGATCTCTAATAATACCCTTCACCACACTGTGGTACAGGGTATTATGTCTTTGTGCATATGTTTGTAACAGGCAAAATAATCGAGATAGACCAATGGTTCCTTTTGAGAATATGCATAGAATCACTTTCTGAGTCGATTTGTGCATGTCGTCCGTGTATTTTTGTGAACAAAGTACAGGTCGCATTTATTATCCGATTTGGATGAAATTTGGCACATGTCACTTATTTGGGCCAAGGACGAACCCTATTGAAATTGGAGAAAATCGGTTCAGATTTAGATATAGCTCCCATATGTAGTTTCGTCCGATTTAATATAAATGGGGTACCTAAGTCCCTATAAATCTTTCGATTTGCACGAAATTTCGTATAGCCTACTAATTAAGTCTAGAATGATGTGTGCTAAGTTTCGTGAAAATCGGTGCAGATTTAGATATAGCTCCCATATATAGTTTCGTCCGATTTTAGGTAAATGGTGCACCAAAGTCCCTGCAAATCTTTTGATTTACACGAATTTTGGCAAAGCGTATTGTATTAGGTCTAGAATGACGTGTGCTAAGTTTCGTGAAAATCGGTTCAGATTTAGAAATAGCTCCCATATATAGTTAGGTCCGGAATGATGAGTGTTAAGTTTCATGAAAATCGGTTCAGATTTAGATATAGCGTCCGTACATAGTTTTGTCCGATTTAAGGTAAATTGTGCACTAAAGATCCACAGCTTGGCCGATTAACACTAAACTTGCCCAAATGAAATGAAAGTTAGCATAGGTTCCAGAAAGACATAAAAAACACTTATTTATGTTCGTTCAATTTCATGTCAAAATTCCTTCAAAAAGGCGACGTCTTTTCGGATACAAATGTAGAGTATACCCAAAGTGGTGAATGTTATCATATAGTCGGCCCAGTCCGCCTTTACCACTTTTCTTACCGGTTTTTTTCTTGCATTGCAAAATTTCTTTAATGATAAAAAATTGGTATCTAGGAAGTATTGTGAAAATCGACTACTAGAGTTTTTTGCAAATAGAGAGGAGGACTTCTTTGAGAGAGGCATTTTGAAGTTACGTTTAAAATGGCAACAAATCATACAACAAAACGGTGCATTTTGATCCAAATCATGCATTCCGAAGCATGTTAAATAAAGTCTTATATTTCATATAAAAATAATGGAGTTCTTTTTCCCCAATATTTATCCGATTGCTATGAAATTTTGTTCAAAGTTCCGAACAAAATCTACAATAAGGCGTATTAGTTTTTGTTTAAATTAGTTCTCATATTTTTTTAAAATCGGTCCATAATTTTAAATGGTACACATACGGCTATAAGACCTACCAATATAAATGAAATTGTGCAGAGATTAACAATTGGCAAGTGTCAGGATTGATCGGCCCACGTCCTTGGGCAAAACAAATGGGCTGTGCCAAATTTCATCCAAATCGGATGATAAATACGACCTGCACTTTGTTTACAATTTAACATGGACAGTTGACGGACATGCATATATCGACTCAGAAAGTGATATTATGCATATCCTCTAAAGGAACCATGTGTCTATCTCGTTTCATTTTGCCTGTTACAAACATATGTACAAAAACATAACCCTGTACCACAGTGTGGTGAATGGTATAAAAATATGATTTCAAACGTGTTCCAAAATAATTTACTGAATTAAACTTTAAAATCAACCGCCATTTTCGTTCCACCCTATTAAATTTTTACGTTTTTCTTGGAGAATCGTAATCATCCTTATATGTGACATTTATTTATTTCATAAACCAAATGATCTAATTATGGTAAAAAAATAGGATCTCTGGCCCATTTTGTGGCCGTAAATAACAATGTGTTCCTTATTAGTAATGCCATAATTAATATTTGACAAATGCTAAATAACTAGGGCATTAACTGACAATTGCAAGAATTATGGTTTTAAAACTGAAAATCGAAACCTTATGAATTCCGCATAAGTGGCCTCTCAAGCTACACTTAATCCATTTGAAGCCATAATATATACCGATAACAAAGATTAAGTTGTCGTCTTTTCACAGAACAAAATTATTACTGTTATACTCGAGAGTAGAAATCACGAATCTTAAATATACGTTCCAACATTTAAATAAAACATATTTTAAACTTTTTAATAAAATACCCTGCTTTGCAACACGCTCTTTAAATGCATGTTCCACTTGATTGCCACAACATTCACTTTAACTTTCTATCCAGGTATTTTTTGCTCTTGTCGTAGTTCTTTTTTTCATCATTTCTTTTGTACTAAAAATATTCCCATATTTGTTTCACTGGGTGACCTGAATGCCTGCCATTCGTTTTCAATTCATTATCGGTGGAAAGAAAATACTTGTGTCGACACTCGAAACTAACGGGGAAAAACTATCTCAACTTTAACCAACTATGAAATGTGCTCCAGCTTTTACGTTGTCCCATTATTGCCGTTGCCATTGCTGTTGCTTTGGCTTGTGCTACTCGTGTTTGCGTTTCCTCTCTGACGCCTTCTGCTTCCTACTGTCAGTTTTGGCATGTTAAAGCTGCTTCACAAACAAAAAAACCCGAAACGAGAAAGGAGAAGTAGCAGCAGCAACAGAATAAAGAAATGAAAGGCACACTACAATGGTAACCAAAGAATGAAAGGAACGTTAAACTTTTTCATTAAAAGAGATTGCGATAAATTGATTAAAAGTTTCTCCTGTTGTATGGTTGGCCAGGATGGTTGGTTCGTTCGTTGGTTGGCTGGCTGGTTGGTAGCTAGCTAGCTGGTTTGCCAGGATTCTTGCCAGGATCTCCTGCAGTATGTTTCTCTGCTGCTATATTCTACTTATGTGAATTTGTAGATGTGTTTGTGTGTCTATGTTCATGATAGGGCATGAACAATTGTTTATCACACGACGATTCTGTGAACTGGTTCAAGGGGGGACACAAACACATGCTCTTTTCCACATAGCTATCAGACAGCCAACTAACTATCCGACCGACCGACGTTCAATCTACCTTCAATGTAAGACCGGTGTTAGTGGTCAGGACAGGTACAATGATGACTATTTAGCATTTTAAACTAACCTCAATGGATGCGATGATACCGGGTAGCAACAGCAACAAGAACATTCCATATTTGTGTGTGAGTGTTGTTTTTTTTTCGTTGTGAAGTTTTTTCTTCAATTTTTCTCTTGCGTTGTTCAACAACACATCAGAAGTGAGAAATGACTTCAATTGCATGCTAACGCGTAGAGGGAGATGAGAGTAATAAGGTAAATAATTTTCTTTTGAAAATTTAATAATCTTTTGCGGATATTTATTTTGTGGAAGATATGTTTTAGTTCCTAATTAAATTTTTGTGATATTCTGTACACCTGTAGATTTGCAAAAGTATGAGTCGAAAATGATCGATACCCGACAAATAAAAAAAAAAAATATTTCCTAAAAAACTGAATTAAGATGTAAATATAAATAAGTGTAAATAGCGTTAAGTTCGGCGGGCCATAAATTTGTAAAGTCTTTAAACCGGATAACTTTGGGAAGCTATGTAATTTCGAAAAAAAAAAACAAATGTTGCTCAAGAAAATCTTGAAATCCACTGGGCAGAAATACTGAGTTGTTGCCACTTTTTACAGGACTACAGTATAATATCGCAACTCCCAATATAAATAATAATGGGTGTCATTTAGGGGATATAGCAAAAAATAGACCCTATGCCGATAATTTCGTAAACTAAAAATACTAATTTTCACATTCTTTGCTAATATCTCAAAACACTAAAAGCACCAAAACCTGCAGCGATATCGTACAAATTACAGTTTTGGGATACTTGTAAAAAATCCCATATTTTGTGGGTACCGATATTTGGAGGGCTACAATAAAAACTGGACCAATAATAATTATTTTTGGTTGGGATATGTCTATGGTTTGCGGAGGCCTACGGAATAAGACATTGGCTTTATTGTTCGCTTTATATATGTTGGACAGGTACCAGAAGAGGCTGCCCATCTTAGGGAAACATATTAGGATTTACAACGTTTTAATCACATCTGACATCCCTTGGTGCCATCTTTGAACTTGAAATGACTTTTTCAGATGCATTCGTTTAATATAATATTCAAAATGTTTCTATATGAACTGAAAGGAGTGGACCAATACGCACCATATCCCAACAATATACAGGCATAATTATAGTATTAGGTTGTGCAATGTTTGGTTTGCATCGGATGATATGTTCGCATGATATTCTAAAATTCATTTTAAGGTGAATTTTGACAATTTTTGATTTTCGAACTTAATTTGAGTAAGAAAGAAATGTAAGGATGTGGTTAGTTTCAAAGCGCACATTCCTTTAGCCTGATACTAAATATTGTACATTTTTGCCCTTTGTGGAGGAGGTACTACATGGAGTAGACCAATCTGTCCCATCTTCGGACTCGATTTAGGCTTGGTGAAGATACTAGATTGTGCAAAGTTTGATTTAAATCGGACATTTCATTTGCCTAACATTGACAATTTTGACCATTTGTCCCATTTGCCTAACATTGAAAATTTTGACCATTTGTGGGAGAGGTACTACGAGGATTGGATCAATGAGTCCCATATTACTACATTTATTACATTTTTTATACCCTACACAACTATGTTGTCAGGGTATTATAGCTTTGTGCAGCCCCAAAAGTTTGTAACGCCGCGAAATATTGGTCCATAGACCCACCTTTAATACCGACCGCCATATCTCGACTAGCTGAGTCGATCTAGACATGTGTTCGTCCGTCCGTCTCTCCATTATAATTTGTAAACACGATACAGGCCACAGTTATGGACCAATCTTCACGAAATTTTGCATGTGGCCAATGAAGACCCCTATTGTTTTTGACCCTATTGTTTCCCCCTCTCCATTTTTTACATGGAGAGGGGGATAGGGCCAAAGTATTTAAAGATCAGTCAATATTTAGCGTGTCAAATGGACCCTGACTTTTGTGTGAAAAATTACAAAATTTGTATTCTGTAGCGTGCCCGTTCGTCCGTCCGTCTCTCCATTATAATTTGTAAACACGATACATACCACAGTTATGAACCAATCTTCACGAAATTTTGCATGTAGGATGAGTTCTGGCCAATGAAGACCCCTATTGTTTTTGACCCCTATTGTTTCGGTTAATATTTAGGGGATGAAATGGACCCAAAACTTTATTTTTGTCTGATTTTCTGGTCGCTCCAGAGTCTGCAATTATGGCTCAAACATCGCGAATTTTTACATGGAGAGGGGGATAGGGCCAAAGTATTTAAAGATCAGTCAATATTTAGCGTGTCAAATGGACCCTGACTTTTGTGTGAAAAATTACAAAATTTGTATTCTGTAGCGTGCCCGTTCGTCCGTCCGTCTCTCCATTATAATTTGTAAACACGTTACAGGCCACAGTTCCATAACCAATCTTCACGAAATTTTGCATGTAGGATGAGTTCTGGCCAATGAAGACCCCTATTGTTTTTGGCAAAGATCGGTTAATATTTAGGGGATGAAATGGACCCAAAACTTTATTTTTGTCCGATTTTCTGATCGCTCCAGAGTCTGCAATTATGGCCCAAACATCGCAAATTTTTACAGGGAGAAGGGGATATGGCCAAAGAATAAGCATGCCTGTTTTGATAATGGTCGGTCAATATTTAGCGGGTCAAATGGACCCTGATTTTTGTGTGAAAAATTACAAAATTTGTCTTCTATAGCGTAAATATTTACCCCTGAAGGACATAGACCCGAGATGTTGATAATATATCCCAGATAAGTGGTTGATTTTTAAATCGATACCTATTATATTGTCGTGTTTTCGAAAATGATCAGATTATAATATTGGGATGAAGTGTACCGGAAACTTAATTTTTTGTGATTTTTTCGAGTCGACCTATACGCCACCCACGGTGAAGAGAATCTGGACAGGTAATTAAAAGAGCTGTACTGAATATTAGAAATATTTGTTGACCTCTAGTCGGTCAAAAAGGGTTCGCGAACTATATATATATATATGTATATATACACCTATATATATATATGCATTTCATCGTTGAGAATAGTCTCACATGACGTAATGCCCTCCCGAAAATTAGAGCTCTACAATGCAACATTTACATTAGAGCAATACAATTGAAACGTCTCTGCTCAAGTTAGCATCGCTTTACAAAATCAGAAACTTCTGATAGCCATAACAATGTTCTAGTCATGCCTAATCTCAGAACGGAAATAAAATTCCTTGCATTCAAATACATTTATAATTAAACAGTAAGCATAAGCTTAGACCTCATAAAAAATTCAGTACATAATCCGCTAAAACATAATATAAAAAACTAATACTTATTGGACTTATTCAATAATCCACGATTGCTCCAATTCGAAGGACTGAAAATTTGAATACAATTTTCAATTACTTAACCACTGCCCCTACCTACTCGCATTAATGCAAAATATTCGTTAAATTTTCGAAATTAGAAAACATTGACATTAAAAAAAAGACCCACCTCCTGTTCTTCCATTTTCATTTGGTAACCAAGATAATGACCAAATAAATAAATTCTAGCTAGCCTTGTTTGCCTTGACCGACCACAAAATACCAGCGTAACGAGCAATAGTTTCACACAAACACACCCTCTACACCACACTCCTCTCCCGCTTCTTTTTTGTCTAAATGATGTCAATAAATTGTCTGTAGGTCGGCGGTCCATGTGGTGGGCAACCA
Source organism: Musca vetustissima (assembly GCF_032173495.1). Classification (NCBI taxonomy): domain Eukaryota; kingdom Metazoa; phylum Arthropoda; class Insecta; order Diptera; family Muscidae; genus Musca; species Musca vetustissima. The sequence continues at coordinate 171,275 of NW_026879482.1, forward strand.
GAACCATTAGCCTTTGTCCGTTTTATTATCCGTTGATGTTGATGATGCGACCGACCAACCGACCGATGATGGTGTTGGCCGCCACTCGTTTTAATTTTGTTTGTTTGTTAGCAAAAAAACAAATAAAACAGACGGGAAAAACAAAAAAAGGAATGCAAAGAATTTAATTTAATTTTTTCGAATTGAAAACAGTTGAAATAACCACTTAAATATTTCCAGTGTGCCGCCGCCGCCACCCGGCAAGATTGCTGTGTCACTGGATATGAGTGCGAGTGTGTGTGCGAGTTTGTGTCATGTGAGCTGATCTGCGCTATGTGGCGGATGGTAGACGTCCATTTGTTTGTTGGCAAATTTCAAACTCATTTAACATCCACAAATGTTAGTAGAGCTTGATTAAATTCACTTGTGTTCTGGCATTCTGTCTGTTTGTCTGTCTGCCTGGCAAAATGGGTAGCAAAAACAGTGGGGATTTTAAGAGACCAAATATTTATTTTAAATTGAAGAGTTATGTGGGAATATAAAGGCGTGGAATTAAAGGGGATCCCCCATTCTCGGTGTCAAAAATATTTTTGATTTAGATCGAATCTACTCTGGTTCAAGAATGTCCCTACAAAATTTCAACTGAAAATCTCAAGAACTCTTGAAGATATAGCCGATTTATTGTGTCAGCATCAAGTGATTGGCAAGAGTGATTCTCAAACTTCCTTTAAAAGAAAATATTTTTAAAGAAGTACTTCACGGCGTGGACTTTTTAAAGGAGTACTTCAAGGCTTGGATTAAAAAAAAGCTTGAAGAAGGCTGGGATTATAAAAATATTTTTAAAGGAGTACTTCAAGGCTTGGATTTAAAAAATATTTTTTAAGGAGTACTTCAATGCGTTGATTTTGTAAAAAATATTTTTAAGTAATTTTGGATTAGTGTTGGCGGTTTATTTGGGATACCATTTGTATTTTGTTTTTACAAAATAGTCAGGCTAAATCCCAGTTTGTTGTTTTTATAAAAAAAAACAACTATTTATTAGTGGGGAATGTATGGCATTGTTTGCCGAGGGGTAAGACAGGGAAGACTATAGTTTCGTAATTTTAGTAATATTTTTTTTTTTAATTTTAGTAGTAATTTTGGATTTTTTTAAAAATATTTTAGAGGAGTTCTTCAAGGCGTAATTAAAAAAAACATCTAAAGGATTATTTCGTTAATAGACGTAGCAACTCTCTCATTTGTAGCTATATAATTAATAAATTAACCAGCCAGTTCAAAATACTCCCCTAATAAATTGCCACTGCCACTTTTAGTAGAAATATGCAAATCATCTCCTACTGTGCTCCACTGCTGTCCCGTGTGACGTCTAACGTCAGTTGGTATTAAAAAACATGCATGGCATTGCTATTGGCATTTGAATGTGTGTGTGCATGTGGCTAAAGGTTCTTCTAAATGTTTGCCTATATGTGTCTGGTGTACGTGTATATGAGCGTGTAAAGTGTTCTTTCTTTTTGTTACCATGAAAGAGTGCAACAAAACTGAAAACAACAACAGCAGCAAAAACAAAAACATCTACCGAGAATGTCGATGGACATGTGGTGCGTATGAAATACACTCAATTTAACATTACGTATTCACACAAACAAACAAATACAGTTTTTTTCCTGCATTCCTTGCTGAGCTGAGTGTTCGTGTGTGTGTGAGTTCTACAGTTCTTTTGCTGAGAATGACGGTGACATTGCACGAGTATTTACTTTGTGATTGCAACCCCAGTTATATATAACCAGAAACGTACTATATCCGTTCGTCAGTCTGTCCGTTCGACCAAGCATTCGACTTTATCAAACATGCAACCATCATTGCTAAAGATACTACCGCATTTGGCATCGTCATTTACATGGTGGCTGGGTGTGTGTGTTCGTTTGTATACACGCACATTCAAACACACACACACACACACATATATATATATATATATGTATACATACACACACATTCTTCTTGTTTGCATGTATAACAAAGATATACTCCTATTATGGCTTTTATGGTCGGTCTCACTTTGCAAAATTTCATACTCTTGATAGCGTACGTATGAGTATGCAGGGAAGTGTAAGTGTGTGTGGACATTGGAGTGGGGAGAACAATTAGTGTTTCGTCGTCAATAAATAAATGTTTATATTTCTTAAAAACCGTGGTGTTTTAAAGGACTTCTTCAGGTGAAAAGACAGAACATATACGTAAATAAACTAGACAAATTTGTATTCTTATAGTGTGGTTTAAACCTTGAATATACATAAAATGTGAATGACTCTTCCCGAAATAGGTCAGTAACATTTTAAGAGGCTAGTCGAAAAAAAAGTGGTATTTATTCCTTACTCAATATAAAACATCCTAGGGATTATAGAAAAGTATTATCAAAATTTCGAAATGACAAATTTATATAGTCTTGATGGTATGGAAAAATTTATATGAAATAAAACTTTTTTTGAAATGGCGTTGAAATTTTCTATGAAGTAACAATCGTGTTTATTACATAAAGTGATAGTCTAGATATCGACTATGACGGCTATCTCTTTATGTAACATTTCAAATCATTATATGTAATATTGCGACCTAAAAGTGGTATTTGTTTTTATGCCTTTTTAGGGCGGATCATCATGAAATGTTTTTTAAATTTTCTTTGCAGTAATGATCGGAGTTGCAATGAAAAGGAAAGCCAAGATACTACACTATGCGACGCTTTTCTCGTTGGCTAAGCGGCTCAACATTTCATATCATTATATGTATTACAAATGTCTTTACTTGATAAGTTGTATTTATGTCGGACATTTGGCATCACACCAGAACATTCCTTTTCAGAGCAGATTTTTCTTGTATTGACGGATTTTTTTTCTTGTCGCCAACATTCATTTCCATTAGAATCCTTGATTTTTTAGCATAAAGGTAACCAGTAGGGTCGCGCGTGTTGCATGTTTGTGTCGGTTGCACTGAATTGGAAAAAACCAATTTTCTTAGCGTATTTGCGTTCTCTCTACGTAAAATATCACTATGTACTTTAAATTTATGTATGGCTATGATCCGCCTTCTAAAGCATTGTGAAAAAAATTGGTTTATGAATTCATAATAATTCATAACTCGTTGAAGAAGCACTTCGATGCAATTGGCCGTATGATTCTTTGATATAACTGGTAATGTGGCAATTAAACGACGAAACGAAGGCAAACCAGCAAACATTTGGCAATGAATGAAGTTTGAATGAAATTGGTTACTCCAGATGATTCGAGAGTTATCGTGTCAGCCAGATGTGCGGATAGACATGGTACTTTGGATTATTAGAAACAGAAAATAAAAAGCAATAATTTCTGAGAAATAATTGGTGGTCCTTCGACAATTTTTTTTATAAATCTACGGGTTCTTTTTTTAAGTGATTAGTTATACTCTTTCGAGTCGAGTTTGATGATCTAAGTTTTGCAATGAAAAAGAAAGCCAGGAGAAGAATCTATGTACCCACCATTATGCGACGCGTTTTGCCGTTGGTTAAGCGGCTCTTCAGGCATATTGGGCTAGGTGGCTTTAAAAAGGTCGTACGTTGATAACTTGTATTTATTCCGCCCTGATGCGAAACTTGCATATGCGAATTAAATTCAAAGACAAAGCACGACATGTCTCTTTAGGAACAGTCCTTTTCAAAGCAGATTTTTTGTTGTAGCGATGGATAATTAATCCACGCACCTACAATTGCTTCCATGGTATACAAATGTTCAAGCTCGACTCGAAAGAGTATAAATAATCACTTAAAATTTTTTTATAAATCTACTGCCCTTCAAGGCAAAAAATCCTTAAAAACCTTTCCTCTTAAAACAATATTTCTCAAACTCACACCTTGGTATAGCTTTAAAATATATACTTGGAAAAAATATTATTTAGGGTTCCTTTTGCAAATCCATCTGTCTGACCATATATTTTTGAAAAAACAAAAAAATCAGTAAGGAAAGTATTAAAGTCGGACTGGGCCATATAGTCTGCCCATTCATGTTAATATCTACAATATCCTGTAGATAGAACGGTCATAGAATCTTTGGAGGGCCATTGAGGTGAAATCGGAAGAAATTAAATGTGCTATGAAAAATTGCATGTTAAAGGGCAGACTTGGATTCTTTGGTGTGCCATTTGTATGAAATCGAGTCAAATTATGTATGGGAGCTATATATAAACACATGGACCTAATTGAGTAACCGTTGCATACACCACTTGTTTTTTGTAATCACTATATTCAATTTAATACCCTCTGCACAAATTTCGTGTGACCACCATTCACAAAAAATCGGACGAAACTATATATGGAAGCTATATCTACATTTGAACCCATTTAAAAAAACTTCGCATACATTAGTCTGGACCTAAATCAGTACTCTGTGCAAAATTTAGTCCCAATCGGACAAATATTGGGAGTTTGGTGTATCATACACCAAAAATCGGTGAATGGTACACCAAAATCTGAACCGATTTTACAACATAAGCATGGACTTGATTCAGTGCGATGTGCAAACTTTTGTCTAAATCGGACAAATATTGGGAGTTTGGTGCATCATTTGCATAAAATCGGACGAAATATATATAGGTGGCATATATATCTAAATCTGAACCAATTTTCAAATTTAGATATATCTGTTAAAAACCCCTTATTACGAAATTATATATTGGGAAGGGGATCGGATCATTTAGCAAGTGTGGCTCTTTTCATGATTATCGGTTAATATTTAGCGTGTCAAATGAACCTGACGGCTATGTTAATTTCAAATTTCAGTATTCCTGCTCCATTCGTTTCCCCATATTCAAATTGCACCAAATTTAGTACCGTTTAGTACTTATCGTATACACAAGTACAAACTTCTAAAGCTATCTCCTTACATGGACCTACTTCTCCACATTAATTAACATTCCAAACATCAAGTTGTTAGCTCAATTCATTCACATGCTACGAAATTGTACCAAATTTAGTACATTTTAATGCTTTTCGAATATTTGTAGTTCAAATTTCCAAAATAAATATCATCAGTGATCCTCATTCAAAATTTAAGAGTTCTAGCTCTTTCGTTTTTTAGTAAATTTCGTGCCGTTTTAGGCATATTTCCAAAACCACACCTTCGGACCAAAATTTCAAGATTGTAGCTTCAGTAGTTTCGTATGAGCGTTGATGAATCCTTAAGTCAGTCAATCAATCACGTTATTTTTTAATAATATGGATAATTAAATAAAATATTATAATAATTGCATTCAATCATCCCAGTCTAATATACGGTGGATCGGTTCGGACATACTTGTTTGTGAAGCGTTAATTGCTTGTGGTATTTGAAGCAAATGTTGATGTTGTCATTGCATCGACATAAAGAGGGGAGAACGAACACAACTTATGAATACACCTCCACAATGCGTTGTCGTCTTTTGGTTTCTCGTGTGTGTATGTGTGTGTGCTGTTGTGTTAATTACAATGACATGAGAAACAACCACACACACAAATACTGGGTTGCACAAACAAATGCGTATATTTTTGTACACTAAATGAGAAAAACATTAACAACAACTAAAATTTGTAGTACCATGACTTAGATGGGGATTAGACAATATTACAGAAGTTCAAAGTTTGGTAAACAAAAAGGTAAAGAATAAAGTCTTTAAATACAGAGCAATTTGTTTTTAAATTTTACAACGATTTTGTTTGATTTTAAATCGTGAGCTCCTTTCATCTAAGCTCCTTTCAACGAATTTATTAAAAAAATTTAACTATCCTTGATTTAAGGTATTGACATTTTCAAAACGAGGCAAATGAGAAAATATTTATTCACTTCCTTAAGACGCTAAAGCCATCTCTTGTTATGTTCCGCAACTTCTTTATTATGGACTTAAACTGCTGTCAACTTTTGACAAAACACGAAACTAATTTTGTTTAAATTAGCTACAGCTTTGCCTTCTGTCCTTTACATTTTAATTGGTCATTACTCCTGAGACACATGGCGGCTTTGTTGGTAATATTCTATCATTTTATTTTTTCTAGCTTCCATAAAATCTAGAGCAAACAAAACAATATTTTGTTGTCTTACTTTTGAAATGATGGAAACGACTAACGAATATCTAACAACAAATCTATGGTTAGGTAGAAAGAAACCTGCAATATGCCTCAACTCGATGTTGGCAAGACACACAGCACGTGTTTGACTTTAGATGTTGAGATCTTTATTTTTCCACGTTTGCTTTCCCCCACCCTGATCCCCTTTTCTGTTTTCTTCTTTCGTAGTATTTCTTCTATGTGTGTGCTCCTGGGCTGCGAGAAAAGGTGACAGCTAAATACAGTTTGATGGCTGTTTTGTTGACTGAATGCCTGTTGGCTGCTTGGCAGGCTTGTTTGACTGCCAGGCTGGCAGTCTGGTGTGATGTGGTATAGTGTGTTGTGATGTGTTTTTGGTTTGAGTTGAGTTGCTTACCTGTTCGTTGTTTGTTTTGCGCGGATGTTTTTTAATGCCGCGTCTCGCACGCGCCTTGGCGGCAAAATAAATTCGTATATAAACGAAAACCATGATACAGCTGGGAATGTAGAAGGAACCCAATGCTGAATAGAGCACATATCCAATATCTTCACTAAGCTGTAACAACGAGAGAAAGAAAACAACAACACGAAAAATAACAATATTAAAATGCATGTCATAAATATGAAATGAAGTTTACATTAAAGTGAGTTATATTTTTCGATTTAGATACAGGGGAGTGGATTGGGAATTATGGGGGAAATAAGGAATTTGGATTTTAAGAATATATCTGCAAGAATTATTAGAGCTATGGGCTTAAGTTTTTTTTTTACAAAATACTTATTCCAGGACCATCAGAGCTGCAAGTGGGGATTTTGACACCAATTATTCAAGGACATTCAACACAATAGGACCATAGGCGATGATTTTTAATTTTTTTTAATATTTTTTAAAAAGTTTTGTTTAGGACCATAGGCATTTTTAAATAATTTTTTATTGATATATGATCGTGGATTTTCAGGATCATAGGCGTGAATTTTAAAAATAATATTTTTTTCATGCATTTTCAGGACCATAGGCATGACTTTTAAAATAATATTTTCTTCAAGGATTTTTAGGACCATATATTTTTAAAATAATATTTTCAAGGAATATCAGAGCCACAAACGGTTATCTTTTTAAGAATATTTTTACAAGGACTAACAGAGCTAAAAGCGTGGATTTTTAAAATAAATATTTTTTCAAGGACTATCAGAGCCACAAACGGTTATATTTTTTGTGGATTTTTTAAAGTATATTTTATCAAGGACTATTAGATTTATATGCCAGGATTTTTAAAATAATATTTTTTAAGGACTATCAGATGACCAAGCGTGGATTTTTAAAATAATATTTTTTCAAGGACTATCAGATGACCAAGCGTGGATTTTTAAAATAATATTTTTTCAAGGACTATCAGATGACCAAGCGTGGATTTTTAAAATAATATTTTTTCAAGGACTATCAGATGACCAAGCGTGGATTTTTAAAATAATATTTTTTCAAGGACTATCAGATGACCAAGCGTGGATTTTTAAAATAATATTTTTTCAAGGACTATGACCATGCGTGGAGGACTATCAGATGACCAAGCGTGGATTTTTAAAATAATATTTTTTCAAGGACTATCAGATGACCAAGCGTGGATTTTTAAAATAATATTTTTTCAAGGACTATCAGATGACCAAGCGTGGATTTTTAAAATAATATTTTTTCAAGGACTATCAGATGACCAAGCGTGGATTTTTAAAATAATATTTTTTCAAGGACTTGAATTTTAAAAACAATATTTTTTCAAGGACTTAAATTTTTAAAATTATATTTTCAAAGATATTTTGTTTAAAAATGAAACGAGTGGATTTTTCGTTTACATTTTTCAATGATATATTTTTTTCAGAACCAAACGCATATATTTTTGAGCCATTGATTGATCTGTATTGTTGATCTGTATGTACTACGAACGTATTTTTTAGAATATTTGTTTGAAGAATTGTCCGTGCTAAAAAAACTTTAGGAATGCTTTAAGGAATCATCGGGTCTAAAAGCGAAGGCATTTTAAGATGTGTTTTTGAAGAATATTTTGAAGGATCGTTAGGATCAAATGCAAGATTTTATTATTACTTTTTGAAGGACCATGATGGCAATAGGCGGATTTTTTTACATTATTTTTGAAAAAATCATCTGACCCAAAAATATTTTATTTTTTTTCTTATAATGTCTGCTAACCTCCCTCCTCATACAACGGTATATCTCATAGCAAAATGTTATGTGTATGCAACAAAATTAAATTTGTTGAGAAAATTTCCATTGGATTTTTTGAGTTTCTGTGTTAGCTTTTTTCAAGAATAAATCTAAACTAAGACTTGCAAAGACTTCCAGCGAATATTCTTACATGAATATTGTCTATAAATTGTGTTTTGCTTTTGCAACATAGACGAAAACTTTACACTACCATTAGAGATTGTAGTAGTAATGTGTATGCATGTGGGTGTGTGTATGTGTGATTGGTCGTTTTTTCGTTTATGCCTGGAAGGAATTGTTGCTTATCTTCCAAAAAACATTTTCCTAATACACCCAGAAAACGAGCAGATTTTATGTTCATGGGGGTGGGGGTGGGAAAGTAGACGAACAACAGCAAAAGAACAACATCGTTATGCTTTTTTGTACTGTGCCAAGTAGAGTAGTCAGTAAATATATGAGCTGTAGTTAATCTTGAAACATAATAAAAATTTTATAAGATTTGTGGATTTTATACTGTTTATATAGTGCAACAAGCAACGAGAAACACAACACGCATGCAGAGGACATCCATACCATTATGAATGCATACAACATGTATGCACTTCCTAGAGGTATATACTAAAGCTTTATACGACTTGATTTTTTATACGACAAATTGTTAAGGATTTTAAGTGGTATTAAAAACGAAACTGAAAATGTTATGGTTGTGCACAAAATTTTAATCGATGTTATTAAACTTGACAAATTAATGGCGAATGGGAGAAAATTTCAAAATTTTACTATGCAGAAAACTTTCATAAGCATGTTTTCAAGGATTTAGAAGCTGTTATTAATTATAATGGCCCCATACTGCTAAGTAAGTACAAGAGTAGGACTTGGATTTTTAGGAATATTCTAAGACGGATCTCTTTGTATGCTGCAAGAGCCGATTTTTAAAAAATATTTTGAGAATATATATATCATAACAAAAATTGATAATTTGTATGGATATTTTCAGAAGGCCTATCAGAGGTATAGGCATGGATTTTTTCCGAAGGACTCTCAGAGGTGTGGATTTAAGTGTTTTTTTCAGAAGAACTATCAAAGGTATAGGCTTGGAATTTTAAAAATATTTTCGGGAGGACTATCAGAGGTATAGGAGTGGATTTTTAAAGAATATGATCAGAAGGGCTATCAGAACAATAAACGTGGATTTAAAGGAATATTTTCCGAAGGACAGGATTTTTAAAAAATATTTTCTGAAGGTTATTTATAGCAGTATGCGTGATTTCTTTAAGAATATTTTCTGAAGGATATTCATAGCAGGAAGCGTGATTTTTATACCCTTCACCACACTGTGGTATGCATGTCCGTCTGTAGATGTTAAATTTTAAACAAAGTACAGGTCGCACTTTTGATGCGAATTGGATGAAATTTAGCACAGCTCACTTATTAGGTCCAAGGATGACCCCTATTGAAATTGGGAAAAATCGGTTCAGATTTAGATATAGCTCCCATATATATTTACGTCCGATGTGAGGTATATGGTGCACCAAACTCTCTATATATCTTTCGATTTGCACGAAATATTGCATAGAGTCCTGAATTGGGTCCAGAATGATGTGTGCTAAGTTTCGAGAAAGTCGGTTCAGATTTAGATATATATCTCCCGTATATATTTTCGTCCGATTTTATGAAATTTGGCATAGCGTAATGAATTAGGTCCAGAATGATGTGTGCGAAGTTTCGTAAAAATCGGTTCAGATTTAGATATAGCTCCCATATATATTTTCGTTCGATTTTATGTAAATGGTGCACCCAAGGTCCCTAAATATCATTCGATTTGCAAAAAATGCGACGTCTGTTAGGATACATATGTAGAATATACCAAAAGTGGTGAAGGGTATCATATAGTCGGCTCAATCCGACTTTACTACTTTCTTTACTGGTTTTAAAAATATTTTCTGTGGGATATTCAGAGCAATAAGCGTTCTTAGATTTGTTGATGTATTTCATTGCACTATTATATTCTACTACAATCTCAAAAAATTGAAATGTGGTGTGATTGCACAATTTCAATCAACGGAAAATGCCTTTACCAAAATGTATAGCATTAATGTATTCTCATCAAAGGACTTCACAACGTATGAGTGACTACCATTTCTCCTAATATCATCACGTATACGACACCAAATCCCTAATGTAGCAATTCCTTTTTTTGATAATCCAAAAAATTACATACATAATAAACATAAAACACTTATGTTAAAGGCATTACTGCTGCCATTATCCTTTCGATTTTTCTTGAGAAATCATATTTATTTTTCCTCGTTCGAATACTTTGCAACAATGCAAAATAACGGTAAATAAGAACACTGGATTTTATTTCACTCGCATCAATCCTCTTGTAATCCTTTTATCCTTCGTTTCACGATGATAGTTATTGTCAAATGCAATATACAATATAAATATACATGGGTATGGAGTGTGTGTGTATGTGTGCACTACAACTTAATGTGATTTAACTAGAATAGTTGTTGTTTCTGCTAGTGCTATTGCTTCTGTTGCCAGCCAGCAACATTGTCGTCATCGCCATTACAATTGTCGTTATTTTTGCTGCCTTTCTCACAATACAACGGCAGTGCATTTTGTACAGAAGCCAAAATAATAACAAACTAAAATCCGTTTTTAAAAAGGATACGAATTCACTGAGGCGATGTAAAGCCCCCCATCATCTTCATCTTTCTCTTTGGTTTTCTTGTTGTTGCAAGGAGGCAAGAACTAGAATTATAGCGACAATTTATCAACTAAACTTAGTATGTATGTTGTGTGTGTGTATGTGAGTTGATGCTCTCCCAGCTATGTAATGTGATTGTTAAAGAATATGGTTTGCCAAAATATTTTTCATCCTCAACTTTGGTTGTTATCTCTTTTGGAAAAGTCCTTGCATAAATTGCCACATAAACTCTTTGTTGGTGTTGTTTTATGTTCACTCACTCACTTACACACCCACTCACTTACTCAGCCAGTCACTCAGTATTGATGATGATGACAAGAACGATGTGTTCATTTGTCTTTGCCGTATTTTTGTTTTCCTTTTTTTATAGCCAAGAACTTTATTCGCGTTTCTGAGTTAACGAAATGGCAATAAATCGTCACATCACTTAGGTAAGTGAGTGTGTGTTTGTGTACCATAACGACAACGATGCCGTGTACATGGCTTAGTTTGATATATTGTCTACTATGGCATATCCTGATTTATCCCAATGTCATTTAAGTACAACAAATGGACACTTAAGGCTTCTTCAGCCTTGCGGTTTACTCCGTTCTCTCTGAACCATAAGGAGGCAGCAATGAATTTAAATTGAAAGGTGACGCAAAGAGATAGATGGTTAATCCTAATGTTTATGCGGATGAAGGTAAATTCCGGAAAATGAAGGGATATACTACGTTTGTGTTTGTGTATGTGGGAACCTATTTGAAGGACATGAAGGATTCCAAGGGTGATGATATTGATTTAAATAACATTATAAAAATCGAGATACAGGATGGCTTAATTGGTGCAAAGAAGTTATGGAAGATATGATCGCGGTTTTTAAACTGATGTCAATAAGATCGCCTCAGACGACGAATAATGGGTTTATGTGTATGATACGGAAACAAACAACAAATTAACCTCTTGGTCTTCTTAGAAAAGCAAATTTTAAAGAAGATTGTTCGACAAAACCGGTTTATGTGGCGACTATTCGGTACACCGCAATTTCTAGGTTGACATTTTCGAAGAAATTGGGAAAAAATACAAGAGAAAATGTATCATTGTACACCATCACACTTTTTTGCAATAAAAACTTCGAATTAAAGGAATATCCGCTGTATAGCATTAATAGGACACCGATTAACTTCTTAGTAATCCTGTACATGGAGAACAAAAAATGGGCCCATGAGAAATGATAGGTCATAAAAAATATTTTAAAACAAATCCACTTTCATATCAGGTTGAGTCCTGAGCTAATGGATTCATAAAAATAGCCAAATATATGACACAGCGTAGCCATTGGGTCTTCAAAAATAATATTAAAATTCAGACTTAAAGAATGTTCTTATACAAATCCGAGCTTATTGCAGCATTGATTCCTTGAAAAATGTGTTCTTAAAAAACCCATGCTTATTGTTCTTATAGTTCCTCTAATAGTCTTTCTGAAAATATTCTTACTGGATCTACGCCTATAACCCTGATAGTCCTTCTGAAAATATTCTTAATGGATCCTTGCCTATAACCTTGATAGTCTATCTGAAAATATTCTTACTGGATCCACGCCTATACCCCTGATAGTCCTTCTGAAAATATTCTTAATGGATCCTCGCCTATAACCCTGAAAATATTCTTACTGGATCCACGCCTATAACCCTGATAGTCCATCTGAAAATATTCTTAACGGATCCACGCCTATACCCCTGATAGTCCTTCTGAAAATATTCTTAATGGATCCACTTTCATATTCCTTACGTCCACTTTTACTGTACGGGTACTCAAAGACGAACCAATAAATCTATGGCATATAGTTCGTGAAAAAAATATTTCTAAGAAGATGTCGCCTGTTTCTTCTACACAAATGACCATGTGGTGATTGTTTCCTTTGATCGGGGAATGGTAAAAAAATAATTTGTTTATTCTTTCCTCCGGGAAAATTCTCATTTGGACCAAGCAAAATTCTGATTCCCTTCGAGAGTTTTCGTGCGCACCAAAATCGACTCAAAATTGTACGAAACGGATTTCGTCCAAAGAATATCACGATGAGGCACATTTTTGACGTATCCAAGGTTGTATATATATATATATATATAGGGGCTACATATTAATCTGAATCGATAATAAGCATTTAAAATACACTCGATTCTTGAGTCAATGGAATAAGTTGTGCCAAATATCCTCGAATTCGTATGTGGAGTACATTCGACATTTATTTAAAGAGGGATAGATATTGTCATTGTAGATTGTCTGCTAATACGTTGTTAACACTCTTAGAAAATGACGTCTAAGCCTACAAAATGGGTCGGAAACTTTTTTATCCACCGTGAATCCGGAAATTATAGCTATTTCAGAGAACCGAAAATGGGTAGCGTTCCACTTTATAATGGGGTTATGTCAAAAGATGGACCTATATCGAAAAAGTTCGGCAAACATAGTTTTAAAACGGAAAAGGTTCTAAACCTTTAAAGTGGGGGATATTTCCAAACATATAACTGCGTAGAAAATTACCCGCGACAATATATCCTACCCTACAAGAACCCAGAGAATGCGTCTAAAACTTCAAAGTAAAGAAGATGGAGCAGCACTTTAATATGAGGACTATGTGCTAACCTTCACCTTGACAGTTTCTCCAAAACCCCAAAAAACTGGTATTACTTGTTTTAGGGGAAATTTTACACACCATTAAAATAAAAAGTTTCAAATTATGTTCAATTTGATGGAAAAAAGTGCCCGACGTCCACAAAATTTCGTTCTCTAGGCCCTACCCTGAAACATAGACGCACATTGATATTTTTGGTGGGGAAATTTATACCTAATGAGAATCCAAAATATCAAATTACAGTCAATTCTACTGATTTCTCTTAAACAACTACTAGCACTTTTATTTGGCAATTTTTTTAGCATTTTCTGGCACTTTTTTAAACAAAATTTAGCTCTTTCATATGTGATTAAATATTTAAATTTAAGTATTTGGTTTAAATTGTATCCATATTCATCCCATTAATGAAAATCCTAAGTCCTTGAAAACAGATTAATTTCTAATTCATATCATCAATAATCAGAGAAGAATTAGCTTGAATTTAAAATTCTAATCCAATCCAGTGTGCATCCTTATGACTTATTTCTTTCATTACAGTGCTGATTACTTATTGCTTCCTTCGACGCGCCCCTTTTGTTAGTTTTCCAATAATTCCCATCCCCTAAAATTACAATCAAATTTTTCATTACACTTGCACACATATGGCATCAAAATTGCTATGTTTGTTTGTGTATGTGTCGATTTATTGCATAGAATTTTTTATGGCTTAGCTTCCGTCCATGAAACATTCATAATTAATGTCTCATCACTTTAGAAAATTTGTTGTTGTTGTTGCTGCTGTTGGTGCCTTTCTTTTGCTCTAATTTGCTGTCAACCACTGACGCCACACACACACCGACAGTATCCTCCATCATCATGTTTAAAGCTATCATCATCCTCATCGTTTGCCGTCGTCATTCATCGTTCTCATCGTCCTTTCTTTTGTATTAAACTATCATACAAAGATTAGAAGAATAACTTGACTACAAGTGGGCAAAACACAGTCAGACTGACTGACTGACTGACATCCTTTAATTTTAGCATTGCAACATTTTTATATATATATTTTTGCCGCTGTCGCTGCTGTTGTTGCTGTTTTTACTGCTATCTCTTTATTTCAGTGCTCATTTCATGTTTCCTCTTCAATTTGTGTTGTTTTCTTTGTGATTTATTTCGTTTTTTTTTTTATTCTGTATTTTCTTTACATTTCTACTATTTGTGAAATGACTTCGTTATAACTCTTTGTGAGTAATTCTGAATGTTTGCTGACGAATGATGCCTGTGTCTGATATAAAGTTATATAAAATATGATTTATATTTTATTCTATTTATGTGGAAATGTGTGTGTTGAACAATTTTTATTCTATATAATATCCAGTAATATTAATTGCTCATTTGCTTCGCCATAAATCAAAAAAAAATTGATTTTGCAGAAACTGTATTATAAGTCTTTGATTGACTCACACCTTATAGAGGAATAGCGGAACTTCTTCTATAGCTTCTCAATCAGATTCTGTAGGAGATATTCATATTTACACAACACGAACACTGATATCGCGATCAATTCTGCATCAGAAACTCTAAAATTACGAGTTTTGATTAATGCCGGTCTTGCAGCAAATGGGCGATTAATCTTTACTTATACCATTACTTTTGAATGGGAAATCGCTAATTTTTAATTTAAAGATACTTTATGAAAGTTGTTTTTCTTGGAAGCGATTTTCGATTCTTGCGCATAAAGTGTTAAATTTTAAGTATTATCAGGATAAAGTTGGCATTCTCTAGGAAATGTATGAAGGGGTCGCTACCCATTATCGTCTTTAAATTTCGACAATTTTCAACCGGCTGCATACGAGCATATATTATGTTGACGACCTGCAACTTTACATACATGTAAAGAAGAAACAAAAAATGATAAAATGTTATTGTTGGGTTTTGAAATTTAATCACTGGAACATCCGAATCTCAGAATTCCAAGGCAATTAGAATGAATACATATGTGGCTCTGGTATGAACTAGGATTATTGACTTCGCTCGAAAATTAGCAAAATGACGGACCTAGGAAAATTAGTTTTTGGAAAATCGAATAATTTGTCATGGATTACGTCCATACACAAAACCCCATGATTTGTCATCCGAGACAAATTTGTATTTTGAATCACTGCGATTGTATTTTTATATCATCCATCAAACGATGAACAGTTTCAATGGATTTGGAGTTAGTATCTATATAGGCAAGCTTTATACCGAAAATAGCCTCTATGAGGCTTTATAAGCGAGCTGAAGGTAGCCGAAGGTCAGGGAAACGACTAGAAGAAATACCAAAGAGTCCTATATATGAACTAAAATGACGAACGGGTTACATTGTCGATATGAATGCAGCAATAATAGTTTAACTGAAATCAGCCTCTATAGATGAAGGTGATATGAGGAGTTTAAGGCCAGATTAACCCTATAAGCGAAGATGATGACCAGTCTCTACAGATCAGCAAGGGGAAAATATAGTTGGACTAAAGGGTACATAGCCGATATAAATGATAGGAACCTATAGACGAGCTGAACCAGTCTTAATAGGATAGCTGCAACCAGAGTCAACCCCCCATTCTCGATAATTTTTCAAGATTTTCAATGGGCTGGTAAATCAATACCAATGCTCGTTAAGGTTTCTAACTTTGCACATATATATTTGAAGATTTAAAAGAGAAGAAAAATTAATTTACAAAAAATTTTTTTATTGTTTTGTTGTTGTTGTTTTGTAATTAAAGAAAAGCCCTTATTTTTGATGGCGGGGATGATAACTCCTCACTAGAACATCGGAATCCGAAAATTCCAACGGTGTTAGAAAGAGTACATGTCTTGCTCTCGTATGAACTAGGATTATTGACTTAGCTCTAAAATTAAAAAAATGGCGGACATTTGAAAAAAATATTTTTGGAAAATCGCCGGTTTTGTGACCAAAAACCAAGTTGCAAAATAAGGAAGATCTTCATCGATTGGCTTCATCCTAGTTCATACGATAGCTATACACTAACAGAGAAACGTGTAAAAATTTGGAATCGATTGGGTTATTAGTTTTTGAGTTATCGTGCCCGACATTCGCAAAACCAATGTTTAGAGAAAAACGCGTTTAACGTTTGAGAAGCCCTTCAGCCGTCACTTCATGCTGACACAATAAATCGGCTATATATTCAAGAGATCTTGAGATTTTCACTTGAAATTTTGTAGGGACATTCTTGAATAAGTGTAGAATAGAATTAAATCATCAAAAATTTTGACCCCGAGAATGGGGGGGGGTCCGCTTAAGTGAAACTTGCCTCTATAATCGGAGCATCAATAGCTGAAGGTAATATGCGTAGTTTAATATCAAATAGCCCCTAGAATCGCAGATGATGGCCCGGGTAAATTGTTTGGAAGTCTTATAGACGAAAAGAGGACACCCTGTGCTCAGCAAGCATGGAATCGAATAAATAGGCTAAATGGCCAAAAAGTCGCCTAGACGAGCAGATGAGCAAGAACATTTTTTGGGACGAGCAGAGGTGCAAGCAAGACCTACAGACGAACAGAAGGTTTAGAGAATTCCACGCTACAGCTGAAGCGCCAAAAAATCATAGGGTCAGTTTCAAGTCTCTATAGACGAGTCAAAGGGCAAAGGTAATATCTCCTTTGCCCTATAATCACTTTTTTGGGTAGCGCCCATATAGCGATACCTCTCATTATTCGGTATTTTGGGCAATTTCTTCAAACGATTTGGCAATAATTTCATACTGGATGCCAAATGTTCCTACCAAAAATTAACAATGACGATCCACGTTTTGGTATAACACCCATGTGACATATTCCACACAATTTGTTTGTTGAAGAAACCTCTACTTAACTAGTGTATGGTTTGGGTTGTAATCTCGCTGGAACATTTATCTAAGAGGCATTTCTGAATCGCGATATATCATTCTACTTGAAACGATCAATAGTTCTACCAATTTTATGAAAAGGTCCACTCCCCGGATAAAAAAAATCAGTAAACAATTTTAAAGTTCGGCCGATCAAAACTTCTTATACCCTGCACCATGTGGAGTGTATTAAATTATTCTGAAAAGAAAAAAATGGTTGGGTACTACATTTGGTTGCTATATCATCTTCGAATTGGTATCGGCGGATTGGCTTCAGAGTGCTCATTGCTCATTACTCTGAGCTTTCGCAATGGGTTGCTGGTCGACGCTAAATTTCGACACACAATGGTGCATCATGGTTAAAGCCGTTAGGCGGGAATCATGTAAAACCCACAGGATTCATAACCGCATGATTGTAGGCTGTTTATTTGGTAAAATGAAAAGTCAAATTAAGAGGGCCTTTGTATGGGAGCCATGTAAAAATCTCGAACATAATCTGTAACTTTCTGGAAAGAATTTTTTTCATTGGGAATCCGGAATGTCAGATTTAGCAACTTCGGAGTTCCGAAAATGGGTCGCGTCCCATTATATAAAGGGGTTATATCAAAATAGGACAAACATATTTTTAAATAACAGCCACTTCGGCGAGAAAAGTTTCTAAATCTTAAAAGGGCGCAAATAGGATGGCAAACCTTCACCTTTGGGAAAAACCGGCATTAATAGTTATTAGTGGGAAAATTTGACACACCATTAAAAACAAAAGTTTCAAATAATAGGCAAATTTGATGGAAATTCGTGCCAGACGCCCTTAAATTTCGCTTTCTAGGGCCTATCACAAAACTTAGACCCACATTGATAATTTTCGGTAGGGAACTTTTTACCTAATAAGAATCAAAAATATAAAAATTGCAGCCAATTCTACTAATTTCTCTTATAAAAATTTTAGCACTTTTATTTGGCACCTTTTTAAATTTCTTAGCACATTCTAGCATTTTTTAAACAAAATCTAGCATTTTTTATAAACAATGTTTTGACAACACTGTACCTACTCCATATTTCTCTCTGCAATAGTATTTAACTATTGCCGTTTTTTCTACGAATACACCTTCATACACCATCAAAATCCTTTAAGTTGGGCTTAGATTCGTATTATTTTGTCCGCCTATAATTTTTTCTCCGGATAATTCTTTCTTTAATTTTAAAATGAAGGCGGGTTCGAATTTGATTAGAGGATGCAATGGATACCTTTTAGATTGAAGCTAACCAAGATCAGGATTTGTGGGAGATTATTAGCCTAGGACGCAATATCGCCTGAAACAATTATTATTTTAATTTCCTATGTGTCTAAAGGATGTGCGAGAACCTGTACTTTAAATTAACTCTATCGATTTAAAAAGTATGACACACGTTCAAAATATAATTTGGAATTTTTAAACTGTATAATAATCGTTTTCCAAAACTTGTACTCACTGAAACTCTGACACCTACCATGCGAGCATCCTCAATTGGATATACGCCCACAAAATCAAGCTTTCCAAAGAAAGTTTTATAAAAATCGGCCAAAAAATAAAAACGTCTGGAACATCAATCAACCTTACATTTCACCTGTAATTTCCTCATTTCCTTCAAATGCCATTTTGACACGATGCACATTTTCTTCAAAAAACAAAAAATGAGATTTTTGACGTCTACTCTCTACACCACATCCTCCCATTCATTCCACCTTTCACTTTATTTAATAGTGAGTTTCATTTTTATTGCAACGAAAAGATAAACGGGAGATAGCATAACCACCCAAATAATTTCTTTTTTTTTTATTATCTGATTTCTACTTTAATGCTCTACGTATTTTGTTGGAAATTTCTTGCTTGCCGAGTTTCTGTTTGTTGTTGCTGTTTTTTGCTCGCTGAACTTTGATTGCTTATAAAAATGCACATTTTTTGCGTGATCTTTGCTCCTTTATCGTTGATGTACTTGATATCCAGAATGACGGCAGCGGCAGGGTGTTAGCGGTGCGGTGTTGCTTTCAACGTTCATTCTCTCAAGTGGCACTTAGGATGAAGAAAAAACAATTGACTTGTTGTCAGTACGGGTGGTATGATACTCTGCCCTCTGAGGCAAATCTAGCCAGCAATTCATCCAGCCATCCATCCTTTCTTAACAGTGTTTGTGTGGAGTTCTGTTTGAACTATCTTTAATGCCAAAAGATGTTATCATACACTCTGTGTGTGGACCTAGTCGGACGGTATAAGCAGGAGCAGCAGTACTGTGATAGTCATAAAACAGCCAGTCTATAAACTGTTTGGTTCGGTTTGTTTTCAACATTAACTTTGGTATTTGTTTTCCTTATTTTTTTCTGCATAAACAAACACACACACTCACTCATTTAACGACTTGGTTGTATACCGACAAAAACAATAAAATGAATAACCTTTACTCTTAACTTAAATTCACTTTAAGAAAGGAATTTCAATGTGTTAACACATTTCATCCGCCAAAGTTCATCATTATCACCATTGGCTCATATCAGGATAAATAAAAATGTATCACCACCACCAAAAAAGAATTTTACTCATCTGCGTGTAATGATATTCACACGCAATAATTATTAAAATTCATTATCATTTTATTCATTCTGCCTTGCCTGGCCCGTTCGGAGAAGTGTTAAACATGAAAATTCCATGGCCGATGAGCATGTGATGCGATGTGAAAATTTCGCAATTTTCATTAAATGTATACGCGCATATTTTCTGCATTATGTGTGTGTGCTGTTTTTCCTTAATGGAGTGAAGGTTGAATGCACATAATGAAAAGTTTTTTATATACACATATTTTATATGTATGGTGTTGTTGTTTTTTACATGAAATTCTCTTCTTCTGAGAAAATCTCTTTAAAAAAGTTTGTGCATATATGAAATTTTGCCAAGCTAATTGAATTTCATTAGAAGGTGTGAACAGATAATAAATGGATTTCCCATTAAATTGAATAAAATATTGTTGTCTTAATGCAATTAATGAATTTTTAATAAAAAAAAATAGAGACAATTAGGTTTTCAAAATTTCACAAAATGTAAATGAAAAATGCACATATTTATAACAGACAAAAAATTAATACACTTTGTTTTCAGCATGAACCGATATTAAGAAAATAATTAGTAGGACTCTAAGGAACTCTTCACTTATGCCAACATACCCAACCAATTCCGTACTGAAATTCGTCAATATCATACACAAATTCCTCTATTTTTATTGATAGAAACAATTGTTAAGCCACACTTTTTTTTCTTTTTTTGAAAAAAAAGGGTTGTCGTTAATGCGGGATTTATATTAGAATCATAACAATTTATATTGATATTTAATTGATATCAACCTCTCAACTTGGATATACCATCAACTTCTCGGGCAGTAAATATATACGCCATAGAATACACATTCAGAGTCCATTTGTCCCGCTAAATCTTGATTATTTTTCCATGTAAAATTTTGCGAAGTTCCTATCATAATTGCGGTTTCTGAAGAGGCCTGAAAAACCGGCAAAAATTACCAAAAACAATAGGGGCAGAACCGGACCTATGTGCAAAATTTCGTGAAGACTGATCCCTAACTATGGCCTGTATCATGTTTACAAGTTATAATGGACATACAGGCAGACGGACACACATGTCTAGATCGTCTCAGCTTGTCGATATATGACGAACGTTATACTTAAATGTGGGTCTAGACCAATATTTCGCGTAACAAACTCTTGGACCTGCATAAAGCTATAATACCCTAACAACATAGTTGTGTAGGATATAAATAGTCGTTCAAAATGTCCTACAAAAACGATCAAATTGGAAGACATTAGTCTCACCCTCAATCGATTTGGCCGTAATTTGCTATTTATACCCTACACAACTATGTTGTCAGGGTATTATAGCTTTGTGCAGCCCCAAAATTTTGTAACACCGCGAAATATTTGTCATAGACCCACCTTTAAGTATACCGATCGTCATATTTCGACTAGCTGGGTCGATCTAGACATGTGTGTCCGTCCGTCTGTCCATTATAATTTGTAAACACGATACGGGCCACAGTTATGGACCAATCTTCACGAAATTTTGCATGTAGGATGGGTTCTGGCCAATGAAGACCCCTATTGTTTTTGGGAAAGATCGGTTAATATTTAGGGGATGAAGTGGACCAAATACTAAATTTTTGTCGGTTTTTCTGGTCGCTCCAGAGACCGCAATAATGACCCGAACATCGTGAAATTTTGCATGGAGAAGAGGATCGGACCAAAGAATAAGCATGCCTGTTTTGATAAAGATCGGTCAATATTTAGCGGGTCAAATGGACCCTGACTTTTGTGTGAAAAATAACAAAATTTGTATTCTATAGCTTATATATTTACCCCTGAAGGACATAGACCCGAGAAGTTGATATTATATCCAAGAGGAGTGGTTGACCTTTAAATTAATACCAATTATATTGTTGTATGTGCTGGGATGTGGGAGTTACACCTAAATATTTAATTATTAGTATATTATTTAGTAACCATAATTATTAGTATATTATTTAGTAACCCATTATCACCCCAGAGAGCGGAACTATAGCGCTGATCGCTTTGAAATGTTCCATGAGGTTCCAGTTATAGCCAATGATAATAATTTTGGAATGAAGTGGACCGAAAACTTAATTTTTTGTGTTATTTTCGAGTCGATCTATAGACCACAAATAAAAGCCGAACATCACAACACAACCCACGGTGAAAAGAATCTGTACAATAGATGTACTGAATACTCGTAATATTCGGAAATTATGTCAGTGTAAGGAAGAGGTGCTGTTTACCTCTAATCGGGCAAGAGGGTGCAAATATCACGAAATATTGCCCAGGCTCGGAATAAACATCCGCAGAAAATTTGAGTTCCGTGGTAGTTGTGTAGGGTATCGTATGGTCGGCCCCGTCCGACTATACTGCTCCGCTCAATGGTTTGGGTTTGCATTGCTTACCAAAATTGATCATATTTTTATTCTTTTTATTTGATTTTCAAAATCTGATTTGTAATCAGTGGCCATAGCTAAAAAAAAGGGTTCAACAATAAGTTGAAGAACTAAATTTAAAAAAAAAAAAATAATTTAATTTTTTTTTTCATTTGCGTTCCATCCCCAAATGTCCCCAAACGTCATATATGGCCAAAAAATGGGATCACTGGTTCATAGTGCATGGGCTGCCATTATACATAATTAACCCGTGTAAGTTTTCACCATATGAAAACATGTACTTCAAATAACAACCTAACATAAAATTCTCTACATATTCTCTATATATATATATATTCCAATGAACCATCCACCACGTTGTAATGTAGTTTCTATAATTCCGAATTTCATGTTCAAAATCAAAAGTAGTCCTCTTTCCTTATTTACCAATGTTTAGATGTACACCTAAGTCTGTTTTTACACAGTCTTTTTGTACACGGTTTTGATGTAACACGGTTTGAAAATTGAATATTTTTAATTTTTTAGACGATTTTATTCCATTTAGCATGATTTGAAATTTTATGTACTTAAATTTTTTTTTGTCAAATTAAATTTTTGCGAAGTATGTTCATATCACAAAGTAGTATTTATGACAGAAAAAAGTATTTATGAAACCATCGATAGTATCGATAGTTTCCGAACACTAACATAAAGATTTAAGTGAATTCCCCTTTAGCACGTACAAACAATTTTTGCTGGTCAAAGCAAATGTGAATAGCACTAATTTAGGGGAATTCCCTTTATGTATAAGATCGATGTCTTTTTTTACACGGCTTCTTCTGGAACCAATCTACCGTGTAAAAACAGACTTAGGTGTAATCCCAATTGTAGGTATTTTGAAAGACTATAGATGCATGTCCATGAATCAGAAAATCTCACCAACTTTCAGATTTTCGGGTTTTTTAGATAGAATACGTCCTGACAGAAATTGTTCAATATACAGGGTGAGATGAAAAAACTGCAACCAACTTCAGACTGCTGTAATTTCTAAGCCACTCATCCAACAGCTGTTAAAATTATTCCAGTGGCAGCACGTTATATTGTTTACACGCGTACAAAAGCACTTTGGAGAGAATTTTCCAGAATGAATAGTTAGAAAATGAGGTTCCTCCCTTCATTTACAACTCACAATGGCCACCAAAATCTCCGAATATCAATCCGTTGGACTATTGTGTCTGGAGTATTTTGGAAAGCAAGATTGACACTAAAAATACTAAAGTGTCGATCATTCCACCTCATGCAAGCACTTCGCCGGGAATGGGCCAAAATACCGCAGAGCAACATTCGGACAGTGTTTGACGGTTTCATTGGCCGTTTAAAGGCCATACTTCGTGTCAAAGGTGAACCATTCAAACAAATCTAAACATATTCTAAAATTGGATGCTATTTCCGACATTTTTGGTTTCATTCAGTAAAATAAAAAAATAAATATCACTACTGTAAATATTTCAAAGGCCTAAACTCTCGGCGCTTTACACAATAATTCCATTCCAGAACCTAAAAGTATCTACTCATTTTACATGTTTTTCAACATTTTACTCGAAAACCGTTCCTCAACCCACAAAACTGGTGAAACATTGAATCAAAAGCACAAAACAAAATGGCGTTCTCTTTGTAAACTTTTTACTCGAGAAATATGGCCGAGTAAAAATGGTGAACAGGAATGCCTATTTCTGATTGGCTGTTACGTTGATTTTGAAGTATTGCCATCTAATTTTGACATATTTACTAGATTTGCGTTCCTGAACTTTTCAAATTATTTTGTACTCTGAGAGCAATTTTGAAATGTTTCCCTTTTACTAGATTTACTATTAAAGAAGTACTGGAACAGAACAAATGTCTTTCACAATACAATATATTCTTTAAATTGGTTGTTTTGTAATTTCTCATTATTCTGAACCAGAAAAATTCCATACAGACTGTAAATTATGGTGAAAATTTGGAAATTCCCCATAACACAAACATTCTACAATTTTCCTAAGAAGTATAGACACAAAAAATTTTTGATTTCTATGAAAGCTTTCTATTTCAATAATAAGAAATGTATGTAAATTATCCAAACAATAAAGAAAAAATTTACAACATTTAAATGCACATATATATATATATATATTTTTTCAATAACTGACAAAAGAATGAAAAAAGGCGAAACGAGAATAAAAAATCGTATGTATGTATATTAAAGGAAATATCAAAACTGGAAAAAAATTTCCATACAGCTTAACAAAAGTGCAGTCAAAGAGAAATTCATTTGAATATATTTTCGTTGTAATATCGAGACAGCGAAGAAATTCGACATTACAAGAATACCAAGCAGACAAGAATATTATCATCATCATCATCATCTCAACTATCAGCAGCAACAAATACAACAACATAATATTTTCAATGAATTTCTTATGTTAACTTTGCATAATAAATGTTTTCTTTGCCCTCTCTCATTTTCTCCATTCAAGCAGAAAGGATGAAAGTTATAAGGCAACAAAAGGAAAATAAAGGAACAAGGAAAAATAAAATAAATGAAAAGAATGCCAAGAAACGACATAACGTTTCCCGACGCTTGCTGGAATGGTTGGCTCTCAAGAAAAGAAACTTAAAAATAAATGTTCAATATTCCAAAAGATTACAAATTACCATGATATGCCCTCATTATAGTATACGTGTTCCGAGCGCATCACAAAAACAAATTGACTTTCTTTTGTTGTTTTTGTTGAATGGCGGGTGGGTTAGACAGAGTGATTGGAGTGATTGCGGAAATATTGTTGTAACACATATTTTTCTTATTATTTGTTATAGTAATGGAGAAGAAAATTGTGATATGAAGGAATAAGAAAAAAAAGTAAAATAAAATATTGCATTTTGAAAATTGTGATGATAACCTTAAATGATACTTTACAATTTAGAATAGAGCTGGGGTATGAAGGATGTTGAATTTAATTTTTACACCATCTGCATAAATGAAACAATGTGAGCCTTAAATTAGGATATCCTGGTTACGAGGACAGTTATATACCTGTGTATATTTGTGACTGTCGACTGCTTCGTTTGATCAATACAGGACGTTAAGGAATGAGTGATGCACCATAAATTGTTTGTCTGAATTTTAAAAATCGAACAAGAGAAGAAAAATTACATCGGCTCAAAACGTCGCCTTTTGCAAAGCAGCAGCCTTGACTCGACAACCAAAAACGTCGCCAGAAGACATTGTTGAAGCATTCAAAAACCATATTTTTGGACGTCAATGGGAGCGGAAAAAATATTCGACAATTGGTTTGCGAATATGTAGGTCAAAAAATATACAATAGGCTTCGTATATCCTCTACAATGAAGATAATATAAAATAATAAAAAATAACTTAGCGTAGATCTGTGTCGGTACTAATAATACAGGAACATAATTTGAAATGTAAAAATGTTGGTAATTTCGACCAAGATGAATTTATCTTTCTTCCACCAGGAGGTGCACATTAAAAATACCTTAACCTTGGATATACAAAGAAAACAAAATGCAAACTTTAAACATCGTGGAAATGGAATTACATCCACATGCGGCTAGGACCATAAAAATGTCTAAAATGGCTAGCGGGATATTTAAAAATGCAGCTTAAACCCGGAAACCAGAAATACGTCGAGGACCATCAAAGTAACCCATGCAATATTTAAATTTTTTATGATTTTCAAAAAGCTGCCAAATGGACGTGCATTACATTGAAGACTTGTAACTTTGTTTATAAGCACTTGACGACATTTATGATTTCCGATCAATGGAACATCCAATTCCTAAAATTCCAACGATATTTGAAAGAGGACATGTGTGGTTCTGGTATGAAACAGGATTAATAACTTCGCAAACAATTTGCATTCAAAATACCTTAAGTCGGTCGGGATATTTATATAGGGAATATATTATTTATTGTCTAGAATGACTTGTGCTAAGTTTCGTGAAAATCGGTTCAGATTTAGATATAACTGCTATATATATTTTCGCCCGATTTTATGTAAATAGTGCACCAAAGTCCCTGAAAATCATTCGATTTGCATGAATTTTGGCATAGCGTACTGAAATAAGTGTAAAATGACGTGCGCTAAGTTTCGTGAAAATCGGTTCAGATTTAGATATAGCTCCCATATATAGTTTTGTCCGATCTTCTGAAAATGGTGTACCAAAGTCCCCATATATCTTTCGATTTGCACGAAATTTAGCATTGTGAATTGAGTCTAGAATTAATGTGCTAAGTTTCGTGAAAATCGGATCAGATATATTTATATATATATTCGTCCGATTAAATGTAAATTGTGCACTTAGCACCCAAAGTTTGGCCGACTGGCACACAATTATACAATGTACTGAAGTTACTACAACCTTTCGTGTGTCAAGTTTTCTTGAAATCGGTTCAGATTTACATATAGCTCCTATATATACTTTCAACCGATGTTAACTAAATGGTGCACTAGACCCATATCTAGACTATTGATACAACGTACTGATATTAATATAATTTAATCTCTGGCAAGTTTCCCTGAAATCGGTTCAGGTTTAGATATAGCATAGCTTCCATATATAATTTCGATCAATTAACAAAATTTTGCAGAGGTTGCAGAATGGCATGTGTAGGGATTGATGTTAGTCGGTTTGCATATAGATAAAGATCACATATTTAAGTTCGTTCAATTTCAAGTCAATGTTCTTTCGAGAAGGCGACGTCCGTCAGGATACATATGAGGAATATACCCAAAGTGGTCGGCCCAGTCCAACTTTACTACTTTCCTTACTATTTTTTTTTTTCAAAACATGGACCTACATAGATAATTTCCCACACATAATTAGTAGACCTCGGATTTTTGCATATTTTTTAAGCTTTGTCCGATTGGACTCAAATTTTGTATTTAGGCGTTTCATGCTTCAATTGATCGATATTTGGAGACATGTTAAAAATATGGAAAATATATGCAAAAATAAAGAATGTGAGCCCTTCATACAATTCTAAATCCTTTGAAAGGAATTTGTGTCCAATCAGAATTTCGATATCTTCAATTAAACCAGTAAGGAAAGCAGTAAAGTCGGACGGGGCCGACTATATGATACCATTCACCACTATGGGTATATTAAACAGAACTATTAACATGAAATTGGATGAAATAAAATATGTGATATTTATCTAAATGTGAATCTACCTAGATCTATCCATAAAGTATGTAAATTGACTTCAAACAAATATAAATAGGTCATGCGTTGGGCTATGTCTGTACTTCTAGAAAACGCAACTACATAATTATATGCTCAATTGTGTACGTTGTGAAAATTTGACGTCAATCTGACTAAAATGAGGAGTTTGATGCCCAATTTACTTGAAATCGGGAATCGGAAAATATATATGGAAGCTCTATCCAAATATTAAGCGATTTCAAACAAACTTGTCACAGGTTAGGTTATACTAATTTCAGAACGTTTTGTTCCTATTGGTTCCTTGGTGCGTCAATTACTTAAAATCAATCTATAATAAAAGGGAGTTATATCTAAATCAGGACCGATTTTCACGAAACATGGCAGACATCACTCTATGCTCAATTCAGTACGTTATACCAAATTTCGTGCAAATCGAAAGATATATATCGACTTTAGTGCACCATTTACATGAAATCGGACGAAACTATATGTGGGAGCTATATAGAAATCTGGACCGATTTTATCGAAACTAGACAGACATCACTCTAGGCTCAATTCAGTACGTTATGCCAAATTTCGTGCAAATCGAAGGATATATAGGGACTTTGGTGCACCATTTACATGAAATCGGACGAAACTATATATGGGAGCTATATATAAATCTGGACCGATTTTCACGAAACTTGGCCGACTTCATTCTAGACCTAAATGATTAAGCTGTACCAAATTTCGTGCAAATCGAAAGATACATAGCGACTTTGGGGCACCATTTACATGAAATCGGACGAAACTATATATGGGAGCTATATCTAAATGAGGTCCGATTTTCATGAAACTTGGCAGACATCACTCTAGGCCCAATTCAGTACGTTATGCCAAATTTCGTGCAAATCGAAAGATATATAGGGACTTTGGGGCACCATTTACATGAAATCGGACGAAGCTATGTATGGGAGCTATATCTAAATCTAGACCGATATTCTCGAAACTTGGCAGTACGTTATGCAAAATTTCGTGCAAATCAAAGGATATATAGGGACTTTGGGGCACCATTTATAAATGTCAAAAATTGCTACATGAAATCGGACGAAAAAACTATATATGAAAGGAGCTATAATATGAAATGTGGACAACTGATAGTATAGAGTTTCAACAGTTTATAAAATAATCAAAAATAGAAACTTGGCATACATCATTCTAGACCTAAATGATTAAGCTGTACCACATTTCGTGCAAATCGAAAGATATATATCGACTTTAGTGCACCATTTACATGAAATCGGACGAAACTATATGTGGGAGCTATATAGAAATCTGGACCGATTTTATCGAAACTAGACAGACATTACTCTAGGCTTAATTCAGTACGTTATGCCAAATTTCGTGCAAATCAAAGGATACATAGGGACTTTGGGGCACCATTTACATGAAATCGGACGAAACTATATATGGGAGCTATATCTAAATCTGGACTGATTTTTATGAAACTTGGCAGACATCATTCTAGACCTAAATGATTAGGCTGTATCAAATTTCGTGCAAATCGAAAGATTTATAGGGACCGTTTACATGAAATCGGACGAAACTATATATGGGAGCTATATCTAAATCTGAACCGATTTTTCCCAATTTCAATAGGGTTCGTACTTGGGCCGAATAAGTGACCTATGCCAAATTTCATCCAATTCGGATCATAAATGCGACCTGTACTTTGTTTACAATTTAACATGGACAGACAGACAGACGGACGGACGGACATGCATAAATCGACTTAGAAAGTGATTCTATGCATATTCTCAAAAGGAACCATGTGTCTATCTCGTTTTCTTTTGCCTGTTACAAACATATGCACAAAGACATAATACCCTGTACCACAGTGTGGTGAAGGGTATAAAAATATGCAAAATCCGAGGTCTAATAATTAGTTTCAAGTAAAACCCCTCAAAATACTGACACATTGGGGCACCTTTATATGGAGCTATGTCATCGCATGGTGAGTATTGTATAAGCCACATCGGTGGAAAATGCCGCCTAAGTCTTCAAAATGCCGAATATGTGATTGAACCGTTCTATGGGAGCTATACCAAAACATAGACTGGCATTGATAATATTTAATAGGAATTTAAAAAAAAATTCCAATAATTATAATTTTCAATATGACGATTTGATACCCAATGAGAACAAACGTAGCAAATTACGTCCAATTTGTCAAAGGCCCCCATAATACCGAATATTTGGATATACTGTTATATGGGGCTATACCAAAACGAAGAACCCATTTGCAATACCAATCATCCTAGGAGTAATAGCAATGCCATTGCAAAGCTCTGTCTCAAATATTGCGATCTCTATCGTGCTTTCAACAGACGGACAGACCGACACGCGTAATTCGTCATATAATTTTATTCTGATCAATACTATATATATACTATATACTTTATGTGGTCTCTGGCGCATATTTCGATATGTTGCTAACGGAATGACAAATTTAATACGGATGACAATTTACCACGGAATAACAAATTTGATATTTTTTTACGAAAGGTCTTTTAGTTGAAGGAATTTTAAATCCTTTGAAAGTATTTTTAAAAACCCCACAACTGAAGGATTGTTAGACCTTTCCATTTTTTGTGTGGATTGATAGTGCTCAAAGCATATTAATTTAAAATATTCAACCTTGTTGGTCTTTAAATATTAACGATAGAAGGAAAAAAATAATAAAATAAAAATAAAATTTCTGGATGAATTTTATAAATTAAAATATTATAAATAAGCCACAAAAACTAAATTGAAAATTAAATCAGAGAATAGTTGTCTTTAAAGATTTTTAAAAATACAAAAAACCCACGTTTCTTTAACAAGAGTGTTTTTTAACAACTTCACGATTGGTCCTACAAAAATAAAATTTAAAGTATCTTTTCATAGAATTGATTTATAAATTTACTACAAAAATTCCTTTGCTAAGCTTAGCTTTAAATCCAACTTTCATGAACCTCGTTAAAAAAAAAGACCCATCCCCTAGAAAATCGTCATTAAAACACTAAGGCAAAGGAATCAAAAAAAATACACGATAATATTTTATAGATGTGCGTGACTTTCGAATATAACATGTACATTTTCCTGGCCAACAAAATGTGGTACAAAATGAATTAGAAAGGAAAGAAAACTACAACAACAAAAACGCCAACTGAAAGACGTTTAAATGTATTTATAGGCAATTTATAATACACTCCACAATGGAGCTTCATTGTAGCAGTTGCTGCTGCGGCTGTTTTTTGCATAAATATCTGATATGCAGTCCAGCCGACAACGTTTTAATAAAAGGAATGAAAAGAGGACGAGCAAGACGAAAAAAATACTAACAAACGAAGCAGAAAAGAAACATTTATCTCAATTATTGTTAAAGGAAAAAGGAACAGAAAAAAACAACAAGAATAACTAGAACATTGTTGCAAAAGCTATGTACGTCCATTCAATGGCTGTTGGAATGTAACATTTAAACTGATTTATTTTGATTTTGTTGTTGTTTTTTTTCTCGTTTTGCAAAAAATCTTTTTATTTTCCTTTTTTTCATAATGGTGAAGAACGAAGTCGCAGCAAAGAAAATTGCAAGTTTTCTTACTTTCGTGTTTTTTTTTGTCTACAGTTCTCATTGAAGTGTGAAGAACAAACACCTGTTTTTTGTTTCTTAACTTGTATAATTTTCTAAAGGAATTTTTTGCTGTTGCATTTCCTTTTCCGTTATCTACAAAGACGCTCAAGTGGATATGGGAAGTGGAATAAAACAAAACACAGGATATTGCAAAGATATGGTATAGTTCGGGCCTTTATTGATGAGTGTTGAATAGGACGTTTTTAAAAGGAACTAGCGATAAAATAGTATGAATTTTTGTCTAAAAGGAGGGACTTAGGAGGCAATTCGTGAGATTAAATATGTCCTTAGAAAGAATCATATTCATGGACATACGAATTAATATTACACTGCACATTACTAAGAAAGCAAACTAAGTCGACTAGCACTGGAAAGAAATTGTCGAGAATCTACATCTGAGATAAAGGTATAGGAACACAGTATTGCTTACTGAAAAAATTTCAAAGAAAACTCTAATGAATATTTCAAACCTTAAAAGCTAATCTGCCCATTATTTGAGTATTGAACGGTACAAGGCTGTACGCATCCTCAGATCCAAGATGTAGAAATTTTAATTTACACAAATAGGAGAAAATGTGTTGGAAATTGTCATTTGTTCTTGTTCTTTGTAGAGTTCCGACTTAGCACATCTTTTTAGAGTCCAATACTTAAACAATAGGTATTAGTATGCCGTGGTGTAAGGCGATATAAGTAAGAATTTCTTACGTGATAATAATAATCGGATTTATGGATTTGATATGTACCTAGGTTTGTAGTCTGAATTGGCCGAGGGGAATAATCTACCTTATGGTGGAGAGTATAAATATGGTCAACGATTTTCTTTTCCAGAAGATTATGTTGATCTGTAAATCTCTGTCGTAATAGCTCATCTACAAATAGTTTGAGAACATGAAATGTGCTGGAGTATACTTTGAAAAATAATAAAAACACTTTCACTAACTTTACGAACTAAAAAAAATTTCAGACGCGTCGTTTTCCCAATTTGTAAGACCATGTTTTATTCTTGGCCTTCCTCTTCTGCGTGAACCATCAGTATGCTCGTTTTTTATACCTTTGGCATCCATTCCCACAACATAAACTATCCAGCTCGATACGTCTGACTATGTCGATGTAGATGGTAAAACTCGTGGTTCATTCGACGCGATATTCACATTCATTGGACGCAGATCGGCCCAGAAAATTTTTGTCTCAAACACTCTAAGACCTGTGTGTGGCCTAGCGTTTTCATGGTCTGTAAACGGTCTTGTTATTAACAGAATTTAGCGTTTGGCCCTATGGAAGGAAGTAATAATAAAGAATCTCCTTCCAGTTCCACCAAGTGCGTAGCAGAATCTTCCTGAAGAGCTTCATCGCTCTTTGACCACGATTGTTTTCGCACAGGCTTATCGTATCTGATCTATTTCTCATATCCGTTCAAGAAATGCGTCTACCTCATTCCGTTTGGTCAAGGCTTCGCAGATGGAAACTCGATCTCCGATAAAATCAGAGAAATTATTACACGTTTGGTCCGAGGCCTTTCCCAGCAGGATGTTAAAGAGGACAGACGACAAACTTGTCTGAATACTCGTTCAGTATTGAAGGGCTCTGAGGGGTTCTTTCCGACCTTAACTGTTGACATTGTGCCAGTTAAATTTATCCTGCATAAACGTATTGACATAGCGGCAGTGCCGAGCACATACATTAGTCGACGAAGTTGGCGCAATGTAAAGATCAGATTTGTCAGGTCTGTTATGGTCCAATAATATTATTGACCATTGGCTCCTGTCGTTCACACAGCACGCTGTATATAACTTTTATTAGCGATCGGAAGGAGACTAATTCCTTTTCGGCGATGGTGTGTCGTAGACCCTATATAAATATAGTTACAATAGGATTCCTAGTATCATGTGTCTGGTAGCCAATCCCATCTGCCTTTGATCCTTCCTTTTATGCCTCCTTTTCTAATCAGACTCCAACTTCAGGGAACTTTTCTGTACCCTTTTATTTTACCAAAAATTATTCTCTATGGCTCATAAGACAATCCCTTATTTTCCTTTTCCTCATATCGCAAAGACCAAGTCCTTCCTCACAAAGCAATGCATTTTGAAAAGAGGCCCTTTTGTATAAATACTTCCTATTGTTCCGATTCCCAACCATGAGAACTCGCAGAGAGTCAAAAAGGAAAACCTTAACTTTGTTACCTTCGTTGCAAATAGAAAAATCTACAACAACAACAAACAAACGAAATTGCATTGTTGTTAATTGTAGTTAGTTCTGCTACTGTTGCAACTTCTGTTTGTTTGCTTCCTCACTGCTTTGTTTTCTACGTCTTTTTGCTATTATTGTTGCAATAATTGGTTCTGTTTTGTGTTCCTGTTTCTATTTACGTACAGCCATTGTTCGGCATTGCATCCGGCAGATTGTGTCCGGATTCGTATACCTTTATAATTTGATTTTTTCTGCTGCTGATGTTGTTGTTGTTTTCTCGCTCAACGTTCTATAATTCTGTGGACTTTTATGTTCTGGGTGTGTGCGTGTGTTAGCGAGTGTACGTTTGTTTGTTTGTTGCATTTTTTGTCTTAGTTGTGTCAGTTTGTAATAAATTAAGGTTTCCTTCTTAAATCCACTGTAGATTTGTGTAGCCAAGTTTCGCAAACGGCAACTGCTGCAGTGCCATTTTATATTTGTCACACCGACAGGCAACCGGGAGCTGTTATAATTTCCTTAAATTTGCAGATGGAGATCAACAGTTTGTTGCAAAACATTACGGAGGCAGCATGCATTACAGAAACGTTGCCGAACACATTGCTCTCTGTTCGAAAATGGAAATCACAATAATTTGTTTAAGCTGTAAATGCTGTTTTAACACCTGGTCCTCTTGCATTTTGTAAATAGAAAGTTGTCGTCAAAATATGGTGCAATTGGGTATTATGGAGGAAAGTCCAAAGCAAACGGAATGATTGTAAAGCTTGTTTGTAAAGGCCATGTTGTGAATTATGTCGTGAAATTATGCTAATTTCCCCATTGGTGCGGAGAAATAAACGTATGTGACCTGCACTAATAGGGTCTGCAGCTTAAGATTTATGTTAATTTTAAGTATAGCGTGCTGTTGCAATTTGCAACAGCGATCTGCAGCTATAATAAATTGCAACAATTTATTGTAGACTGTCATTGACATATGAGTGTGTGAGGTATAGCAATATGTGGTTTCATGCGATTTAAGCTAAATTGCTATAGCTGAACTTAAATGATGTTGATATTTTCAAAAGAACGCAATGCATAGTGAACCTTGAGGTTAAATCAATAACAACATATGTGTTTGAACCATCACAAATGAACTTTTCAGATTTTACTTTCTGCCAAGAGAAAGCGAATTGAAAATCGACCCAAAACATTTCTTACTTTGCTGGCTCGAGACAGAACATCCCTTCATAAGACGAGTTTAGAAAAGACTTATGTTTCGATATGTTTTATTCCACCTGATATTTCCACATTTTTTTGCCATTTTTGACGAACGCAGACATGGTTTGAAACACCTCTGAGCGGACAGGGCAGTCGAATGCGGCTTTATAAACGATAAGTAGGTAAAATGTGTCGATGTGTTATTCCTGGTTCTTTTTTTGGAACTTGGCGCAGTATAGAACGCTGGATAGCACCTTATATGCGATCAGAAGGAGACTAATTCGTATATAGTTGGTACACTTCGCCTTGTCCCCTTTTTGTGCACGGGACTCAGAATGCTGAGGTTTCAATCATTGGGCAGCATTCCTCTAGCCAAAAATCAGCATCCTACCCCTGGTCTTGAATGTCTTTAACATGGAAAAGTCCAGGTCCCATCTTTCATCTTAATTGTGGGCACTGACCTGCCCGCGGTGTCACCCAAGGGTAGCTACTTCCTACACTCGTTAAAATAGTGAGCAGATACGTGCCGAAACTTTATCCATAAGAACTATAAAAAAATTGGTTGAGACGTCGGTCTCATTTGTACCCATACCCCGAAATAAGACAAAGATGAGTAGGTCAAAGACATATCCCACGAACTCCTAGAAACAACAAAAGAACGTAATGTCATAAAATGTTAATGCAGAAATTGGAAGGAAAAATATCTTTGGCTCCACCGTCGGAAAACTCAGATTGACTTCGCGGCGGCAAAAAACATCAAAGACGATCAAAGAATGAGAAGTCAAATTGATCATGCTGTGATGGACAAAAGGCATTCATCCAGTGTATTAGATCGGTACAAGGAGCGAATATCGATTCGTATCATTACCTTGTAATAGCCAAGATTCGCACTCGCCTTAATGAAGCAGCAAAGGTGAAATCTAACACGGAAACTCGGCGTAGAAAAGCTGCAAATACAACAGGTAGCAGAAGCCTACTCCGATCTATCACCCGCCTGCTTGACGAAATCACTCCTTGTCCCGATAATAATATAGAAGCTCAATGGCAAAGAATTGTCCACTCCCTACAAACTGTAGCAAAATCAACACTTGAGTACCAAAGACCACCATCAAGAATCCCATGGTACGATGGAGAATTATCGAAAGAAAAGGAGAGAGGAGAAACGTATTTTCAAAAAAAGAAGAAAGAACAAGAAAAACGTGAGTGTTAGCAAATCGAGATGTACAGGAGTCAGAATGAAGCCGGACATTGTACCAACTAGTAAAGCACCAAACCTAAGGCTTTGTTTCAGGCACATCTTCCTGTAGAGATGAAGAAGGAAACCTGGTGACAGATACAGACAGCGGGTTGAGGATCTGGAAGGAGCATTTTGAAAAGCTTCTGGTATCAAATAGTGGTATCAGAATAGCAATCAATCGGCTGAAGAGTAATAAAGCAGCCGGACAATTCAAGACTGATGGTCAGATGCACCAGCTGATTAGTACAATTTGGCTAGAGGAATGCATGCTCAATGATTGGAACCTCAGCATCCTGTGCCCCGTGCACAAAAAAGGAGATAAGACGATATGTGCCAACTATAGAGAAATTAGTGTTCTTCCCATTTTGAACGACTGAATTACAATGATATTATTGGACCATACCAATGCGGCTTCCAATCGGAGCCCTTCAATGCCGAACGAGGATTTGGACAAGGTGCAATGTGATGTTTTTAGCATCCTTCTGGAAAAGGTCATATGAAACGCAAAGATGAACAGAAATGGCGCTCTGTACACCAAACAGCATATGTAACTCGTCTACGTCGACGACATGGACATAATGGGTCGAACATTGCAAGCGGCCCACTATGGCAGACTTACAGCCATCTTTGAACAAATTGAGGAGTCTGCCAAAGTGGCTCTGGTAGTAAATGGCGAGAAGACCATCAGCTTGATGGTATCAACGCGCAAGGCGTCCAGTAGACTCGGAACAACTGTGGAACTTGAGAACTACAGCTACGAAGTAGTTAAAGATTTTGTATACCTTTGGAATCGCCATAAATAAAACTAGTGGCATCAGTTTTGAAATTCGGAGAAGGATAGTGTTGGCCAACATATGGTCTATGTAGCAGTTCAGAAATAAGTCGACCTACCGCCAGACCAATCCACTCTCTACAAAACGCCGATACTACCCGTGCTGTTATATGGATCTGAAGCATGGGTACTTGCGCAAGCAGATGAAGCAGCTCTTGGGGTGTTTGAGAGAAAAATTCTCCGAAAGATCTACGGGCCGATCTATACGTGGATTTTTTTTTAAGATCGGCTTATGGAACAACCGTTTTGTAACAAGCCAGCTAAGTTAATAAGCAAATAATTTTCCATTGCGTATCAAAAATATGGATCTACTTTTTAGGATAGGTCCCACATAACGGAAATCCCAATATTTTGTTTTTAATGTCTCTCAACTGCTCTTAATTTGATATTGACTCTAGAAACATTGGGGGGATTAGAAGCAACAGAGCTATGTAATACAGCAAGGCACTAATGGTAAGGCTTTACTTCAAATAGGATTCATCCTTTGTTTCACATGGATTGTAAAAGTTTTAATTTTATTGCCCAGTCTAAGGATCTACCATCCAGTATTGGAAAAGGTTTACTAAAATTATAACAACCGAATCATCAATTCTTTAGAAATTATACATTTCTTTTCCATTTCAATATTGTGATCATTTTTGTGTGGCATATACCCAAAACAAGAAGTCAGCCGATACTATTTCTACTATTTCTAAGCTAGCACCTTTTTTCGAAAGTATCTTAACATGTTCATACCATCAAAATAAATACCACCCATTGATGTTCAACTCCTTGCGATACTAATATAGTGATTAACATGCAATGTAATACATGATACTGAAAAGTGTCATTCAAAAAGTCATCATAATCGATTTTGACATTATCGACCATAAATGTCTTATCTCTCTGTGTTTGGCAAAGTACTTTCCGCACAAGGACATTCTTCATAAAATTGCTAGGCAAACATAACCATCTATGGTAAACTATAAAATAATAGCAAACTACTACTGTGTGTGTGTGGCCTGTCAATTTGTAAGCGTTTAAAAGTATGTTTTTGCGAAAAAAAACGAAAACCTCATAAAAGTTAAAGTTCTATTTTACGCATATTGGTGTACTTACACGCATACATACACAATCACATGCATAACGAGTGTGTAATTTCCAAGAGAATAAAGAAAGGGAGTGGTAAGAAGAAACCAATTCCCCCCGGACTACTATGCGATGGCAACATTAAAATGCAATTTCGTACCATTTCATAGCATTTCGAGCAAATATTTATGAATGGCTGGAGGGTGTGGTGGATTGCCTCTCACACCCTTTTATTTTATATTGTTTTCGTTTTTGCTAAACGACTCTCCATAGTGTACAAAACTTTGTTGACTATGGAATTGTATGCAAATGATTGTTGAAAGTATTTCTCAATAGGAATTCTTACACTTTTTTCTCACTTCTCTTCGTTTTTGTTTTTTTTTCTTTCTTCTGTTCAACTTAAATGTTCTTCTTTGTTAGGAATGTATGTATGTGTATTTGTGTGTGTGTGGTAGAGAATGCTGATTTTTATATGCATTATTATGTATAACAGCATCAGCAGCAGTAGCATAGTTATAGGTGTGAGGGAGTTCCTAAATTTTATTGCATACTTTCCAGCAGTTCTTAAGCGATTTGTTCGAGAAGTCATTTCATATTTTTATTTGTTTTCGTTTTGCGTTCCTTTTTAATAACTTTTACAATTCGTAATGGCATAATGTCATATGTGATCAGCATTATTGAATAGACTCGAAATGTCAAAGAAGAATTTTGTACAGGAATGAAAAGTGCTTATCTTCACGTAGATGAATTCAATATTAAGTTTTTTTCTTAATCAATATTGATTAAGAAATTGTTTTTTTGGTATTTAGGCAAAAATGAGACCATAGGGAAGACCAAAAAACAGTGACAAAAACAAAACTAATTTTATATGGGGATGGTTAATTGTATGGGTTCGTATTTTCGTAAGCTCTAATGTTTAACTCTTACCAATGCATAAATTCTTTATATCCATAATTCCATTACAAATCCAGACTTACCTAAAAATAGAAAAATAAATTAGTCAAAATTAGTTTAAAAAAGAAAGGAAAGGAAAATATTTGAATTACTCAGAAGTATTTTTTATTTATAAAATTGCAAACGTGGATTTTGTAAGGTATTTTGTATTTTTTCAAGGATTACCACAAGCGTGGATTTTTTAAAGAATATTTTTTCAAGAATTATCAACAGGGTGTATTAAAAAAATCAAGGACAATCACAACCGTGGATTAAAACCAGTAAGGAATGTTCAAAAGTCGGACGGGGCCGACTATATGATACCCTTCACCACTTTGGGTACAATCTAAAATTTATGAAAAATTGAATGTCAATCATCGAGCAACATATGCAAATATCTATATATATATGGACGCATTTGGGTGACCGTGGCATCCACAATATGCTATTCTGCAACACAGTGTGCTATCCAAAATATATCTCGACACAAAATCCAATACAAAACTTGACATGCATCAATCTAGACATAATTCAGTACTCTGTGCACAATTTTGTCTCAATCGGAAAAACATCGATAGTATGGTGCAAAATATACATAAAATCGGAGAAAATTATATATGGAAGCTATATCTAAATCTGAACCGATTCCAACAAAACTTCGCATACATCAACCAGTGCTCAATTCAATGCTCTGTGCAAAATTTTGTCTCAATCGGACAAATATTGGCGGTATGGAACACAATTTACCTAAAATCGGACGAAACTATATATGGGAGCTATATCTAAATCTGAACC
Organism: Musca vetustissima; assembly: GCF_032173495.1. Lineage (NCBI taxonomy): Eukaryota > Metazoa > Arthropoda > Insecta > Diptera > Muscidae > Musca > Musca vetustissima. Next base: position 210,839 of record NW_026879482.1, read on the forward strand.
GATTTCAACAAAACTTCGCATACATCAGTCTGTGCCTAAATCAATACTTTGCACAAAATTTTGTCTCAATCGGACAAATATTGGAAGTTTGGTGCACAATTTACCTAAAATAGGACGAAATTTTATATGGGAGCTTTATCTAAATCTGAACCCATTTTCTCCAATATCAATAGGGTTCGTCCTTGGGCCAAATAAGTGGCATGTGTCAAATTTCATACAAATCGGAACATAAATGCGACCTGTACTTTGTTCACAAAAATACATGGACGGACAGACGGACGGACATGCGTAAATCGACTCAGAAAGTGATTCTATGCATTTTCTCAAAAGGAACCATTTCCTTTTGCCTGTTACAAACATATGTACAAAGACATATTACCCTGTACCACAGTGTGGTGAAGGGTATAACAAATCGAAGACTATCACAACCGTGGAGTAAAAAAACTCAATGATTAAAAAAATCAAGAACTATCACAATGTTCAGGGGCTTTGATTTGAACTCGCAATGTTGACTACCTTCGCAAACGTACAAAGGACCACCATTTGCGAATTTGCACCTGTAATGTGCGCACGTTGTACAAAACAGGCGTCGTTTTCACTTTGAAGGAAGGAAGTACAAAGCCGATATTATTGCCTTACAGGAAATGCGATGGAAAGGGACAGGCTTAAGTAAATCAGATTATTACACACTGTATTTATTATAGCTGCATGAAATGAGATATGAATTTGGTTAATAGGAGGATAAAATAACTCGTCTTCAGATTCACTCCAGTAGATGAGCGAATTGGTATAATCGGTATAAAAGCGAAGTTCTTCTTCATCAGTCTTATTTGCGCTCATTCTCCGATGGCAGACCAAAGACATTTTTACGGCATATGACCGCTGCCCTGGCCGTGACATTAAAATTCTGCTAGGAGATGTTAATGCAAAAGAAGGAAAAATGTGTTTGACCGCACCGTCGGAAAGTTCAGTCTCCATGAAATTACATCCGGCAACGGCATGAGGTTGATTGACTTCGCGGCAGCAAAAAACAAGATAGTTTGTAGCTCCAGATTCAAGCATTTCGATATACAAAAGGCCAACAGGATTTCCCACGATCAAACAACGAGAAATTATATTGATCGTGTTCTGATAGACGGAAGGCATTCATTCAGTGTTTCATACGTTCAATCGATCCGAGGAACGAATATCGGTTCGACCATTATTGTGTGGCAGTCAAGGTTCACGCCCGTCTTAATGTAGCAACAAAGGTGCGATCTAATGTAACACGAAAACTCGACGTCGAAAATCTGCAAACACAACAGTTTGCAAAAACTTCGATCAACTTATCCACCTGACTGACGAAAGCACTCCATGTCCCGATATTAATATAGAAGAATTGTCCACTCCCTACAAACACGTGGGTACCAAAGACCACCATCAAGAAGGTACGATCAGGAGTGTCGTAATGCTACTGATATGAAAACAGCAGCGTAGCAACACCCTGTAGACAGTAGCAAGACGTAATGCGATGGAAAATTATCGGGAGAAAAGGAGAGAGAAAGAACGTATTTTCAGAAAAAAAAGAAGAAAGAGCAAGAAAAACGTGAGCGTGTGCAAATCGAGATAGTCAGAATGAAGTCCGGAAACCAACGAGTAAAATGTAGAATTGAAGAAGAACACTTGGTGACAGATACGGACAGCGTGTTGAGGATCTGGAACGACAAATTTTCAAATCTTCTGGCATCAAATAGTAACGGTCAAGATGACCCAACGACGGTATAGATTGTATAACACCTAGCCAAGATGAGGTCAGAATAGCAACCAATCGACTGAAAAGTAATAAAGCAGCAGGAGCTGATGAGTTACCAGCCGAACTATTTAAGACTGGTGGTCAGATGCTGGTCAGGAGCATGCACCAACTGATTAGTACGATTTGGCTAGATTAATTCATGCCCAATGAGTGGAACCTCATCATTCTGTTTCCCATGCACAAAAAGGAGACAAGACGATATGTGCCAACTAATAAGTCTCCTTCCCATCGCATATAATACAAGGTGACAGTTTATCGTGTGAAAATATTGTCCTGCTGGAAAAGATCATACGAGATGCAAATTTTATATTACTCGTCTACGCCGTCGCATCGACATAATGGGTCGAACATTGAAAGCGGTAATAGCATTCTTTGAACAAATTGAGAAGAAGCCTGCCAATGTGGATCTGGCAGGAAATGGCGAGAAGACCAAGCTGATGGTATCAACGCGCAAGACGTCCAGTTGAATCGGACCAAATGCAGTCAACGATTTTATATACCTCTGCACCGCCATAAGCAAAACTTATAATGTCAGCTATGAAATCCGGAGAAGTGTTGGCCAACAGATGCTTCTATGGTATGGTCTTTCAAATTGGATGAGCTTCCCCCCAGGCCGACGCGCCTTGAAATGTTTTTGTAAGCTCGGCTTTTGGAACAAACGCCCTGTGGCTTGTGACAGGAAAATAAAAGTATAACGCGTGATTTTTTTATAGAATATTTTTTCAAAGGCATACGCGTGGAAAACTTTTGGAGGAATATTGGAGGTATAAGCGTTTTTAATGAATATTTTTAAGGACTCTTTGCTATAAGCGTGGATTTTTTAAATAATATGTTTAAAGGACTTTAAGAGCCTTAAGCGTACAATACTAATGAAGGACTTTGTAAGGCTCTAAAAGCTATAAGAAAGGATTTATTAAAGAATGTATTTTAAGGATTTTCACAAAAATAAGCGTGCACTTTTATTGGATACTTCTTATGGACTCTCAGAACCATAAGCATGTAATTTTTAATAAAATATTTTCAAGGACCCTCACAACTATAGCGACGATTTGTAAGAGAAAATGTTTAAGGATTATTTAAAAATACGTATATATTATAAAAGACAAGTAAATATTCGATTCGTATAATTACTTTATTATTTCGTTAAAATTATACCCTTCTAAGCATTTACAAAAAGGAAAAGTCATTTGTCACACAAATGTCTGACTTTTTGGCTCTTTTGTACCCAAAAATATTCGTATTAGTTGCGTGTAATATTCACCGGATAATAACTGTTTACACCATCGGCTATAATTAACATAAGCTGTCACAACAACACCAAATGACTTTTTGGTATTCTAGACTACGTAATGCGTATTATTACCTGAGCTAATAGGATTTGTGTAGACCATTAATCGTATTGTAAATTAAGTGCTGAATTTAATAGACCTTAAAATTATAATTTTTTCTAACTGTCTGGTGGTGAAAAGCCGTTCAAGAATGCAAATAAAATTATTATACAAAACGAAACAGAGAGAGAGAGAGAGAGAGACTATAACAAGTCATAATAAAAAGAAGTCTGCATTTAAATGTCCTCCCCATTGCAGAACAAAAGACCAGTATTTATTTACACATAGACGTTAAGCATTGTTAACTATGAATATCTACACGTAATATAGGTAACCTGAATATAATAGCCGACTACTACCACCTATAACCAGGAGTGGTTATTAAAATCTAAATTTCTTGTTTAACAACCCATATTTCACACAAAATTATGTTTGGCCTATAAAAATGTTCACCTCTCAACGGGTGGGGTAATGTGCCCATAAACGTCTTTACACGAATGCTTCGATGGCAGAAAATGTACCAAAAATGTTGTTTGTACAAACATTATCCTTCGTCATTCTACTTTGTTTTACTTCGGCAGGATAACAATGTGTTTATTTTCCTTAAAAGGTTTTATTACAACATGTTCGTGTATCTCCATAAAACGTGTTGGTTTATAATTAAGAATAAAACACAACCGAAAAATGAAAACAGAACACTTGTGATTATGAAAGGAATATTTGAGATAAAATGGAATATGCTTAAAAGATATACTCAACTATATTATTATCATATGATCGTAAAGGAAGCCAGTATAAATTTTCAAAAGTCTGTTATCAGAAAATATGAGATTCTATGAAAGCTAACGACTTCAAAGCTCTAGCAGAGCTTCATAGATGTTGTTTTGAAAGAATATCTTGTAAAGGACTATCATCTCTACAAGCGTGAATTTTTAAAGAATATTTTTCAAAAGTCTTTCAGAGCAATAAGCGTGGATTTCAAAGGTCTTTCAGAGCATTAATCGTTGATTTTTAAAGAAAATATTTTTCAAGGAACTTTAGAGCAATAAGCGTGGATTTTTTAAAGAATATTTTTCAAAGGACATTCATAGCAATAAGCGTGGTTTTTAAAGAATATTTTTCCAAGGACTTTCAGAGCAATAACCGTGGATTTTTTAAATAATAATTTTCAGGGACATTTAGAGCAATAAGCGTGGATTTTTTAAATAAAATTTTTCAAGGACATTTAGAGAAATAAGCGTGGATTTTTTAATGAATATTTTTCAAGGACATTTAGAGCAATAAGCGTGGATTTTTTAAAGAATACTTTCCAAGGATATTTAGAGCAATAGGCGTGGATTTTTTAAAGAATACTTTCCAAGGATATTTAGAGCAATAGGCGTAGATTTTTATAGAATATTTTTCAAGGACATTTAGAGCAATAAGCGTGGATTTTTTAAAGAATACTTTCCAAGGACCTATAGAGCAATAAGTGTGGATTTTTAATGAATACTTTCCAAGGACATTTAGAGCAATACGCGTGGATTTTTTAAAGAATATTTTTCAAGGACATTTAGAGCAATAAGCGTAGATTTTTTAAAGAATACTTTCCAAGGGCCTATAGAGCAATAAGCGTAGATTTTTTAATGAATACTTTCCAAGGACCTATAGAGCAATAAGTGTGGATTTTTTAATGAATACTTTCTAAGGACATTTAGAGCAATAAGCGTGGATTTTGTAAAGAATATTTTCCAAGGACCTATAGAGCAATAAGCGTGGATTTTTTAAAGAATATTTTTCAAGGACATTTAAAGCAATAAGAGTGAATTTTTTAAAGAATATTTTTCACAGGACTTTCGGAGCAAGAAGCGTGGTTTTTAAAGAATATTTTTCACAGGACTTTCGGGGCAAGAAGCGTGAATTTTTTAAAGAATATTTTTCAAAGCAAGAAGCGTGGTTTTTAAAGAATATTCTTAAAGGACTTTCGGAGAAAGAAGCGTGGTTTTTAAAGAATATTATTCAAAGGACTTTCGGAGCAAGATGCGTGGATTTTTTAAAGAATATTTTTCAAAGGACTTTCAGAGCAATAAGCGTGGTTTTTAAAAAATATTATTCAAAGGACTTTCGGAGCAAGATGCGTGGATTTTTTAAAGAACATTTTTCAAAGGACTTTTGGAGAAAGAAGCGTGGTTTTTAAAGAATATTATTCAAAGGACTTTCGGAGCAAGATGCGTGGATTTAGTAAATTTTAGGTATTTAGCATTTCCAAAATACAAATATAATGTTTGCATTTCAAGTATTGTCTGGTTTCAAGGACCAATTTTTGGCAACATGAGCAATTTTGCTTTTTCATTTAATCTGTTAATAAATTAAATAACATGACTACCGCAGGAATGAATATTCCAAGGACATTTCAAAGATTTTTTAAAGAATATTGTTCAAGGACATTTAGAGCAATAAGCGTGGATTTTTTAAAGAAAATTTTTCAAGGACATTTAATGCAATAAGCGTGGACTTTTTAAAGAATATTTTTCAAAGGACATTCATAGCAATAAGCGTGGATTTTTAAAGAATATTTTTCAAAGGACTTTCATAGCAATAAGCGTGGATTTTTAAAGAATATTTTTCAAAGGACTTTCGGAGCAAGAAACGTGGTTTTTTTAAAGAATATTTTTCAAAGGACTTTCGGAGCTAGAAGCGTGGTTTTTTAAGAATATTTTTCAAATGACTTTCGGAGCAAGAAGCGTGGTTTTTTAAAAAATATTTTTCAAAGGACTTGCGGAGCAAGAAGCGTGGTTTTTAAATAATATTTTTCAAAGGACTTTCGGAGCAAGAAGCGTGGTTTTTAAAGAATATTTTTCAAAGGACTTTCAGTTGATTTTTAAAGACTATTTAAAAAGGTTTAAAAAATAAATTGATATTATTTCTTTTTAATGAAGCCCCTGTTTTTTCCAGTATTTTGGAATCTCATTGGGTAGTAAATTTTAGGTATTTAGCATTTCAAAAATACAAATATAATGTTTGCATTTTCAAATATTGTCTGGTTTCAAGGACCAATTTTTGGCAACCTGAGCAATTTTGCCTTTTCATTTAATCTGTTAATAAATTAAATAACATGACTACCGCAGGAACAGCAAATTTGTCGCGTAACTCTCTAATTCCTGCGACCTCCCATATTCACATGTAATAACTATTAAAACTACAAGTCAACATAATAGCCTGAGGACGGACTGCCTACCACCATGGCTGCCTGGTTGGTCGTTTGTTCTTAATTGTATCGGCTTAAGTGTTTATTTACCTTAGCCTAGTTAGTTGTTCCTCCCTCCTCTCTCTGTCAGCCACCCAAATAGCTAACTTACCACAACTAAAAGCATCAGTGACAATGCTAAGCGTCGCTAAACGACAGCAACTCGAACAACATTTGGAACCCGCATGGATTTGTGTAAATGACCGGGTAACAGCCGACGGAACACAACTATTCACCGCACTGCTCACCACACCACTATGACATTTAGAAAACCTTGTTGTCGTGCCACGCTCATTCATTTGTATTACAAAGTATGAAATTATACCCTGCACCATCATCCGTGGCTATAAACACGCAGCCAAACACAAACAGAGAGAGTGGCAGGCAGACACCACCCGGCCGAAAAATTCCCTAGGCTATAATGGCAATAAAGTGAAATTAATGAAATATTTTAGCGTGGACTCAAAATCATATGGAAGGTACAATAAAATGCTGGCTGGTTGGTTGCTTGGTTGACTGTCATTCACGATGGCCTTTTGGCGGATCCATATTAAAAATAATAACAAGCAAATACCACTACTGGAAAACCCCGAAAAACAAAACAAATGGTCGTGTGAAAAAATGATGCAAGACAGGATAAAAACCACCACAATTATTTTAGGTTTCCAGTTAAAAGGTTATCAGAAGTAAAAATTATTATTTCTTACAAATGAAATAGAATATTTAAAATGGTATATAAATGTGAGTGATGTGTGTTATAAAATTTCATACATATTTGGGGATATAAAATATCATAAGAGAATATATTCTGCATAAAACAAACCACAAAACTTTACACTACCATTTTTGTACCACTATACCACGAATGGTACCATGCAACCAAGCTGTCATATTTTTAGTTTTGTGAACGCGACAGGAAATGTAATCTTTTTAAATGACCTGTTGTTTTCTCCCCTTCTTCTTCCACTGTTCGTATTCGTTCATTCATTCGTTTCACATAATCCCACAACCAACGGAAATGAAATGAGTTTGACCAGTTATTGTTGATTATAGGGTGGGAGAGGGTACCACTTGCCGCCATACCAATGTAATTTGTTCGCTAGCAAAAACTTTTAGTTGTACTTTTTTGTTTGTGTAATGGTTAATCGGAGGGTGGTGGAGGTAAGTCTGCGGGCTACGGGTGTTACACATGTTATGAAGTTTGGACACCTGTATAATTTGTACGAAATGTTTTCGGAACAACCTTCTTCAATGTGTACATCATACCGGTCGGAATGTTCTGTTTGGAGGCGTTACAATTTCAGTTTTCTCCAATTTACTATACATTTTGTGTTGTTGCTATTGTTGTAGTTTTTGTTGCTTTTGTATTTGTATTTGTTGCATCACCCATAAGCTGTGTAGGCTGTGTCAACGTTTATTTGTGACACACATGAAAACCATAAGGTAAACACCATATGCCAGAACATGCACATACTCGTACATACCCATATTGTATATTTTCAACAATGGTCGGGGCATGTCGAACGCAACGTTGTAATGTTAACAATTTAAATGAAATTTTGAAATTTCGCCCCGTAAAATGTTTTCAGGTGTTACACTGTATTTATTTTCTATTCGCTTTCTTTTTAAGTAGAAATAATTGTAGGTTTTGCAGACCAAAAATATAAATGAATGTGTGGTGGATTAAAATGGAAAATAATGGTAAACAAAAATTCACATTGATGATATAATTTAAATATTACCCAAGAAGATGGGGAAAGGTTTTTTGTAATAAATCCACGCCTAATATCCCAGAAGTAATTTTAAAGAATTTTTTTTTAATAAATTCATGCCTATTTTCCAGAATTTAATTTAAATAATTGTTTAATAACTCCACGCCTATTGGTCAAAACAACATTTGAAAATAAGTTAAAACGATGTTAACTTCGTCCTGGCCAACTTTTGTATACCCTCCACCAACTAAAATTGATGTGGTCTCCTAGGAGAAAACTCATATTATGATGGGACCCTGAAAATATCGAACAAGACGGGAGAAAAAGACTACCTACTAGGGGAGCTAGCGTTTTATGGGGATATACCAAAACGGGGATCAATATTGTTCATACAGAGATGTGTGGGTACATGTTATGGGAGCTGCACTCAACCTTGGATCAAATACAAATACAGTCAATATGGTTGTAAAACGTGTCCAAAATAACGAATATTGGGGCGTACCCTTGAATGGGGGCTGCTATGAAAATTGGGTCAATATAAATAATTTTTGGTACGGACTTGTGCTGTACAATGAGAACCCCAAAAACTAAATTAAAGTCAATTCGGTTGAAAAACGTGTAATAAATCCCCTAAATACCAAATAATGGGGGTTTCGTTACATGAGGGCTAAACCAAATCGTGGGCCGATATATCCCATGTGCAATACGATATATCGGTAAATCCTTTGAAAATATCCTTTAAAAACACGCTTGTAGGTCGTCGAGCCTACGCTTAATGCCCTGAAAGTCCTTTTAAGAATATTCCTTATAAATCCACTCTTATAGCTCAAATAGTCTTGAAAAATATAATTGTAAGGGCCCTTGAAAAATGTTGTCTACAAAATCCACGATTATAGTTGTAAAAGTCCTTGAAGAAGGTTCTGTACATAGTCCGCTCTTACAATTTTGAGAGTGGCTGACAAATGTTCTGTTCTCCTCTATAAAATCCACGCTTATAGTTGTAAAAGTCCTTTGAAAAATATATTTTCAAAAGTCCACATTTAAAGGTCTCAAAGTCCGTTTAAAAATATATTTTCAAAATTTCTCCTTTATAGTTCTCAAAGTCCTTTGAAAAATATATATTCAAAAGTCCACGTTTATATGACTCAAATTCCCTTATAGGTCATCAAGCCTTTGAAAAGTGTTCTTCAAAAATCCACGCTTACATGTCATCAAGTCCTTTGAAAAATATTTTTAAAAACCCCACGCTTTTAGGGCTCAAAGTCCTTTGATAAACTCTCTTTAATAATCCATGCTTATAGCACTGCAAGTCCTTTGAAAAAATCCATGCTTATTTTCATAGCAAATCCTTTGAAAATTTTTTCTTTAAAAACCAACGCTTATAGGTCTCAAAATCCTTTAAAAACCAACGCTTATAGGCCTCAAAATCCTTTGACATATTTTCTTTAAAAACAAACGCTTATAGGTCTCAAAATCCTTTGACAAATTTTCTTTGAAAATCCACACTTATAGGTCTTATATCAAGTCTTTTGAAAAATATTATTTAAAAATCCAGGCTTATAGATCTGCAAGTCCTTTGAAAATTATTCTTCAGAAATCCACGCTTCTTGCTCTGAAAATCCTTTGCAAGTCCTTTGAAAAATATTCTTTAAAAATCCAGGCTTATAGATCTGCAAGTCCTTTGAAAATTATTCTTCAGAAATCCACGCTTCTTGCTCTGAAAATCCTTTGCAAGTCCTTTGAAAAATATTCTTTAAAAATCAACGCTTATATCTCTGGTAGTCCTATGAAAAATATTAGTTAAAAATCCACGCTATATATCTGCAAGTCTTTTTAAAAAGGTTCTTTAAAATTAATGATTATATGAAAATCCTTTGAAAGTCCTTTGAAAAATTCCTCGCTTATATGTCTGCAAGTCCTGTGAAAAATGTCCTTTAAAAATCAACGAATGATCTTTGAAAAATGTTCTTTAAATATCCCCGCTTATATGTCTCTGCATGAAACATCTTCTTTAAAAATCTACAAAATTTCAGATCTTTAAGTCCTTTGAAAAATCTGTTTAAAGATCTAACTTTGTAGCGGAATAGAATCGTCGTGCCCAAAATAGGAAAGACTCAATTAAAGTATAATGGCTTCGTTGTTTTTTTTTTTTTTGCAAATATCTCTGTTATATATTGGGTAATGATGTCTTTAGGCATGATGTGTCATAATTTGCCGCGTTATAATCTTTTTTTCCAAAATACCTTATATAATATTTCGAAATTACATATTACCATAGATAATTGTGTACATATGCTACAATTTTATGTAATTTTGGGCATTTACATTACAATTTATTTAACTCCTCATCCCATAATGGAATTCTTCCAACGAGAAAGAAAAAAACAGAAAAATACAACAATATTTGAATATTCTCGTTCGAAAATTGAACTGCTGACAGCTTGCCAACAAAAATAAATGCAAGCCAACACAATATACCCATATATACCCATCGATTTATCAACTTCAATATGACCACCACAAGTATTTCATGCCGGCTGTCCATCAATATGCCGCCCATCTAACTAACTAACGAACCGACAACAGCAGCAAGAACAACAACACCAAACGAATTGTGGCAGCAAAATGAAGTCATTATTTTTGATATACACGTTCCCATTCAATAAAACATGATTTGCATACAAATTAAGCAAATGTTGGAAAATTTCGATGAGTTTCTTTTTTTTTTTTGTTGGCAAACGAAAGAGGGGCCAAGCACAAAGTTGTTATTATTTTCATGAGGAGCCAGAAGAAGAAAAAAACTGCTGAAAACGAAAACCACCGCAAATCAATCAAAACATTTATAAATGTCACAAAGATCAACAATATATTCCCCACAACTGTCTGGTCCCTCCGGTTTGTTAAATCATCAAATTATCCAATGTCACTGCAGAGGTTTCTCAGTGGCTCCGAATAGGTGGAACAAAGGAGAAGAAGGCAGAGAAGAGAAATCAACGAAATCAATTTACCACAATAACGCCTAATAGAACATTTCCTTTTTTGTGACACATAAAACAACGAAATTTTCGCCACCATGCAGAGGAAACAGGACATTCCCACTAAGGCTAGGAAATGCCAATGGCCATTGGCAATGATCTGAGAGAATCTGAATGCACAACCACACATATAAAGGAATTACACTGACAAAAAATAGAATGGAGTACTATTGGAGGCTGTTAAAACCATAGGGTGGATTTTTTAAACAATATTATTAAAAAGACTATCAGAGGAGTGGATTTTTTAAACAATATTTTTTCAACCACTATCAGAGGCGTGGATTTTTTACACAACATTTTTTCAACCACTATTTTTTTTTATTTTTCAACCACTATCAGAGACGTGGATTCCTTTAAGCAATATTTTTTCAAAGACTATCAATGAAGTCTACTTGAAATTTTTCACAGTGTGTAAGATATACAAAATAGCTAACTTATTTAACCGAACAGCAGTTCCACCCCTCCAATAGCAGACTAAACAAAGAGACTGGCGCAAAAGACCAAACAAAATGGTCACACAGCGGTAGTTGTTGCTGTGGAGCAGTTGGCAAAAATTGTTGGAGGGCAAACAAAATGGCTGATGGATGGTGATGACAACAACAACGACAGGAAAATCGTAACATTTTTGTCCAGTCAAAGTGCATAGCCCAAATTGAAATCTTGTTTGGTTCTCTTTTTGCGGAATTTTCGATAAATACAAACATACTCGAAACTCTTGGGTATATTTTCTGAAATGTTGTGCAAAGTGGAAATTGAGTTTGTATATATGTTTGTGTAATAACCTTCGAATATTTAGTTGGCTTGCAATATACAGTAAACGAAATTTTTGGGAATGACTGTTTGTTCGGCTGGCAAACGGAATCCGAAGCTCTGTGTGTCCATTGAGCGTCTGTCTTTTTGGGACCAAACATACCAACATGTTAAGTTGACATATGTTATTTACCGACCCTAGCACATCCCACTCTCCGGTAGACCGTCTTTGAAGTTCACTCACTTATGCTTGGGCGATAAACATCTTTCAAGTTGATTTGATTTGCAGAACGATAATATTTGATGTACTACTTGCTTCTACTGTACAAAGAATGTGGGTCTTGTTCGCCTACCTCTCTTTCTCTCTTTCCCATTTACATAAGGGTTACATAACGGAGTCATTGCTCAAGGACATATGTTGAATAGTTGTGAAATGTCACATTTAAGTATTTCTGTTTCTGTTTGGAGGTAATGATGAAAAGCCTTGGGAATTGTGAAAAGGGATCAAAATAATTTTGTGTTTGAAATGAATGCGAAAAATAATAAAGGAATGGCGTAAATGAACTGAAAACTGAGATGGGTAGAAGCGAGAAAATTTGAAAGAGTGACTTGATGTTGAGTGCAGAGAACAACTTGTCAAAGGAATTTCAGTATGTAATTTACAATTTTTTAAAGGACTCCCTTAATTGCAGGCGGGTACTTTCTAAAGAATGTTTGTCAAGGACTAACATCACTATAGGCGTGGATTTTTTTTTAAAGAATGTTTTTCAAGGACTAACATCACCATAGGCGTGGATTTTTTAAAGAATGTTTTTCAAGGACTAACATCACCATAGGCGTGGATTTTTTAAAGAGTGTTTTTCAAGGACTAACATCACCATAGGCGTGGATTTTTTAAAGAATGTTTTTCAAGGATTTTTTAAATAATATTTTTCAAAGACTAACATCCAGGCGTGGATTTTTTAAAGAATATTTTTCAAAGACTAACATCACCATATGCGTGGATTTTTTAAAGAATATTTTTCAAGGACTCGCACTACAATAAATCCAGATTTTTTAAAGAATATTTTTCAAGAAATATCACAGCAAGAGGCGTGGATTTTTTATAGAATATTTTCGAAGGACTTTCGCAGCAAAAGGCATGGATTTTTAAAGAATATTTTTCAAGGACTCTAATCACAATAAATCTAGATTTTTTAAAGAATATTTTTCAATGACTCCCCCAGCAATAAACGTGGATTTGTTACAGATTATTTTTCAAGGACTCATGCTAAAAAAAACGTGGATTTTTTAAAATAAACGTGTATTTTTTAAAGAAAAATTTTCAAGGACTCTCACTACAATAAACGTGGATGTGATAAAGAATATTTTTCAAGGACTCTCACTACAATAAACGTGATTTTTTTAAAGAAACAATTTCAAGGATTCTCACAACAATAAACGTGTATTTTTTAAAGAAACAATTTTAAGGATTCTCACTACAATAAACGTGGATTTTTTAAAGAATATTTTTCAAGGACTCTCACTACAATAAACCTGGATTTTTTGAAGAATATTTTTCAAGGACTCTCACTACAATAGACGTGGATTTTTTAGAGAATATTTTTCAAGGACTCTCATTACAATAAACCTGGATTTTTAAAAGAAAATTTGTTGTATTAAATCCCTTAAATTTTAATTCCTTCAACAACTTCGTCTGACTGTCAATCTCTGTCCAAATAGCCAGCACAAAAATATGTAAAAAGGATTCACCCTTTATGTTCTTTTATTTAAACTTTGTAGCTGGACACCAAAGTAATAATAATATTCCATGGACATCCAAAGGAATGACATCCATAAGAATGCAAATGTAAAAAAGAAAAATACTTTAAAGAAATCTTTGTAAACGATTGAAAAAACAATTTGAATTGCAATAGTGTTTGTAAGATAAGCATGTGCAAGTTCGGTTTGTTTCTGCTCTGAAGAAAAACCCAGAAAAACTTCAAGTGTCACTTACATTTTTGACATGTAAGCAAAAATAACAAAACCAGCTTCTATCCTTATCTCTTCTCCAGAGAAATAAAGCAAGATATGTAATACGATATTGGCCGCCCTCCATACACCCACACCCAAATACCAACCAAATAAAACAGAACGAAGAAAAATAACCAAATGAAGAAGACGAAGAAATTTAATTTATTTCGTCCACTCGTTGGATGGAGAGAATGAAATGAGATTCAAGCAAATACAATAAATAATATATGAATGGTGTGTGTTTTTGTTGCTGTTGTTGTTTCCTTCTCTGTCATACTTATACAAAAGCAAATATTTTTCCAAGGCATATTTAACTCTTAAATTAGTTATTTTTCTTTCAAAAAAGAGTAGGTCATTCCCGAAAAAAAATCACAGAAGATCAGTTTTTTCGTTCGTTCAAAACTCATGATATATTTCACTTTTTATATCAGCGATTTAAGTTTTTTTTTCGCCAAAAACTACAATTCACTACAAGATAAAATACAAACATAGTCGAATTGTACTCAAAAGTATTCCATTTCCTTGTGATGTTCCTTTATGTCATTTTTTTTAATTTGTATTCTTCGACCATTGTTGTTCTGGCCATGGTTGACTGTATGGTAGTAGCATGCCATATATTTTTACGACAATTCATCATATTTTTTATTACAGAAAAACATCATAAATAGTTGAAAGTCTTTTTTTTTTGTTCGCTGTCGTAGTCGTTCTGTGTGATGTTGAATTTGGTTTTTGTACAAATCAAAAGCAAGGAAATGATTGGATATCCTTTCGGCCAATCACTTGACCTTGGCCTTTACGCGACTCTTATAAATATATTTCATTTCTTCTCATTGCTCATTCATTTTGTATATGAATTATTTCGTCGTTGATACTGTTAAGAAAAACAAAAAAAAAAAAAAAAAAAAACAGCAGCGAATATAAGACAGACAACAATGTATTATTAGTATGTGTATTAGGTTGGATAGTGGTTAGGGAATAACTGGAATACATAAATAATTATTTTAGATATATGTTTCTAACAAGCGTATTCAAAGGAGGTATTGAAAATATACTATTTTTTCCAAAAAATAGGGCAGCAATGCACTCAATCAATTCAGTCGGAATTTAAATTTTATATCCATATCCTCTAAATGGTGCACAAAAATATATACGGTTGGGACGGCCTTTTGGATAGTGCGCATTTTGAGTGTACATATGTTTGTAATAGGCAAAAGTAAACGAGATATACACAAGTTTCCTTTTGTGAATGTGCATGGAATCACTTTCTGAGTTGATTTATGCATGTCCGTGTGTCCATGTTAAATTGTAAACAAAGTACAGGTCGAATTTATAATCCGAATTGGATAAAAATTGGCACAGGTCACTTATTTGGTCTAAGGACGCACGCTATTGAAGTTGGAGAAAATCGGTTCAGATTTAGATATAATTTATTACGCTGTGCAACATTTTGTCTCATTTGGACAAATATTGGGAGTTTGGTGCATCATTCCCTCTGACCCGATTTCGAGTTTGGTGCATCATTCCATCTGACATCAACCTGGACCTAATTCAGAACGCTCTGCAAAATTGTGTCTCAATCAGATAAATGTTACGAGTTTGGTTAAATCGGACGTAACATTTATCTGATTGAGACACAATTTTGCAGAGCGTACTGAATTAGGTCCAGGTTGATGTATGCGAAGTTTCGTTGAAATCGGGTCAGAGGGAATGATGCACCAATCTCCCAATATTTGTTCGAATGAGACAAAATGTTGCACAGCGTACTAAATTATGTCCAGACTGGTGTATGTGTAGTTTTATTAAAATCAGTTCAGATTTAGATATGCTCCCATATATATTTTATGGGAATGATGCACTAAATTCCACATATTTGTCCGATTGACTCGCAATTTTGCACAGCGTAAAGCAATAAACCAAACAGTATGACCGTGCCTCGTCTACAACTTCAGTAGTGTTTGGCGGGGTATTTGGGATACCATGTATTTGTTTAAATCGGTTGAGATTTAGATATAGCTCCCATATATAGTTTTGTCCGATTTTATGTAAATGCAGCTCCAAACTACCAATATTTGTTCGATTGAGATACCATTTTGTTAAGGTTTGTAGAAATTGGTTATCTACCCAAAGTGGTGAAGGATATCATATAGTCGGCTCCGTTCGACTTTTGAACTTTCCATACTATTTTTTTTTTTACTAATTTATGCCCTATTTACATTAAATGCGAAATGTTACATTACCGACTCTCGGTGTCGTATACATACGGGCACTAATAAAGATAAAAACACTCATACGACACCTAGTATTTTGTTTTGTGGGTATATTTTTTGTAGACTTGTATGCATTTTCAAGGACTATATTTTGCTTGGGGATGTAGACAAAGAATATTTTTTAAGGACTATTTTCAAGAACATAGGTTTTCAAAGGCGTAGATTTTAAACAATATATTTTTCATGGACCGTCAAAATCTTAGATTTTTAAAGAATATTTTTTCATGGGCCATCAAAAGAGTAGATTTTTTAAAGAATATTTTCAGGGACTATTTCTTCATTGGCTATCAAAGGCGAAGTTTTTAATGAATACTTTTTATGGACTTTCACAGGCGTAGATTTTTAAGAAAATATTAGATTCTTATCAGTCAAATTCAATGAGAAATATGTTGGTAAAACATTTTTTGAACGTATTTTATTGAACCTAAACGAAGTCGGATTTTTGTGCGCCTATACTTTTTCAAAATTTATTTGTGTTAGTATATATAATTTTTTTTGGATCGTGTCAAAGTGGAGAAAACGATGACAACATACGAATATCGATTTCGTGGCTTTGAGGACCCTAATTGGCAAAATTTGTCGAGGCAAAAAATCTGGTTTTGTAATATTTTCGTTTAAGGATAAAATGACACATACAAACCAGAAATCGGATCTAATCATTTTAGCAATTAGAAGGAAACATTTCGTGAAACCACTTAGAGACAAGTTGTCGTCTATTTCATCGAGCAACGGAGGCCGTTCAGTTCTGATCGTCTGAAATCTTCGGAATCATTCGAATAGCGAACAAGAGAGAAGACAATATTTACAATTGTGAATCATCTTGACTTTGGGATATGTACTGTAAGTTCTCCTAACAAAACATTTTCAATATAGGACTATAGATTTTCTAAAAAAATATGTGGAGCTGTACCATTTTAAATATCTCGAAAGGCTAAAATCCAGTATCGACTTAAACATGTCTGTCTGACATTTCGTATGATGAGATCAGGTCGTACAGGAGTGAGTATAACCTTCAACGTTGAAATGGGTTCGGATTTGAATATATCTTCCCTATATATTTTCGTCCGAGTTTAAGTAAATGATGCACCATTCAGAGTGATTTGAAATTTTTCAAAACGTACAAAATTGACCATAGAATGACGTATTTACATTTTGGAAAAATTCAGACATAGCCCATATATATTTTAGACCAACTTCATGTTGATTGGGTTCCAAATAATTTAGGAATATCCTATTTGCTTTAAATAGATTTACATTAGTTTGTCCCATTGTAATCAAACGGCTATATATTGGTTGAAATGAAATATTTAGTATGAGTTGTAGAATAACATTTTTAAGAATTGATATAAATCGGTTCACATTTAGATATATATTACATATTTTAGTTCATTCAAAACTGCGACGTCTATAAGGATGCATCTGTTGAATATACTCAATGTCGTGAAGGATATCATATAGTCGGCTCCGTCCGACTTTACAATTTTCCTTACTGGTATCAATTAAACCCTATTGAACATTAAAATATTTAAAATAACTAGATATAGATATGTTGAACTTATTATTGATATTTCGGTTTAAAACCCACAAACGTTTACTTCGAAACTTTGTTCGACTTTTTTGTATTCATTGTGTCGTATAAATGAATAAATTAGGTTTCATTGGGTGGCTATAATTGATTATGTTATCTATTATTACCTATACGATTAGGGGGTTTCCTTCGCATACATTATATGCATACATTCACAAACATTTATATTATTATAAAATTTTAAAATAATAACAATTATTTCTATCTGTTTCGAGCAGGACTTTTATAGGTTTCCCTAATTAAAAATTATGTCGTCAATTACATACAAGTATGCGAAGCATTAGGATAACAATGAAATGCAGTTTCCCGATTTCTAGCACAGAAAAGAGATTTTCAATTGAAACCATATACACGCATACACATATAAACACACATGGTGTATGTGCATGCATTTACATTCTTTTGAATTAGGCCATATCATTCTGCCTTTATAATATATTTTATAACTACTACTACTAAGCCAGCAGTCCAGCGCACACAGAATGTCCACACCCCTTATTGTAATATAATCCATTTTATGTGGAAAATTTCTGTGTTTCCCCTTTCATGCTTCTGTTTTGTGCATTCCTATTTTACATCCCTTTTCTCTAATTACATTTCAAATGATGCCATAAAAGTGAATATCCCCTCGTTTCTTTGTTTGCAATTTCATCAACATGTTGGTGATTTTGTACACTTACACCCTTACACACATGTAATATAATGTGTGTGTGTGTGTTATACACATTTGATTTAGGATATTTCTCGGTACTACTTCGTTTCAGATTTTTTATGTTGTTGTAGCTTTCTTATAGAAAATAAAGCGAAACGTAGAAATAATGCAATAAGAAAACTGTTATTAAATTCTACAAAAAATGCACTAAAAACAAATGTAATAAAGTCAGCCATGTCCATGAAATGGGGGACAGTAAGAACAAGGTGACGCCCTATAAAGATATGGAGACGAATCAGAAGAAAAAAATATAATACTTGCCAAATTGTATTATACCTTCCAAAAATTAATCAAAAAATTTCGGTATTTTTCGTAGACCCATATGAAGGCTCAGCCATAGTCTAGGTATTTTGAAGTTACGTTCTGTTGACCTTAGGTAGTTTGAAGGTCCTAGTGCCATTTCTGAGCCCAAGTAGCTGACAACTGGTATTTTAAGTTCTAAGAGGATGGTCGTAACTGCATTTTCTAACAAAGCTCGTTTTATATATTTATATTTTCATACTCCAACCGCATTTGCTAAAGGACAGAATAGATCCTCGCAGAAAAATCCATAATTTGTAGTTAAGGGCCCGCATTTTTCAATCGATGTAGCCGACTTTTAGTGTTATCTAGTATACCTCAGGGATTCGAAGAAAATTTTAAATTTAATCCATCTTGATCGTGGTCTTATATTCCCCATATAGATTAATTTTTTTTATTACGGGTTCAATATGATTTATTTTTAGGGAAATCCTTAGCATATTTTTCAATCGATATGACTGAAACTTCCTTATAAAATTTGTGAACAGATACAAGTCCAGCTCAATTTCCGATATTTTTAAGTTTCTACCTACATATTCTAACGTATGTGGCTGTATGACAAAAATATTATAAACCCCAACCGTAAAAGTTCCCTTATGTATTTTTACGTGCTTTGACATTTTTCACATATGTGCTCTGAAATTATGATAAAATTTGTGTCAAAAGATAATACAAGTCCAGCTCAATGTACTTATTTTTAAGTTTTTACCTACATATTCTTACCTATGTGGCTGTCATTTGACATTCCGAATTCTCAAAACCCCAGCCGTGTTACTTTATGTATATTTACGTGCTTTGACATTGTCCACATATTTGCTCTCGTAAATATATGATTACCCTTTGAACATTTTCAATACCACACTTCATATCATCTAAGAAATATTTGGAGCTGTGCCATTTAATATACCTCGAAGGTTATGCTACCTCTCATTTTTGCGACACCTCGAAATATATACAAATTGTTGATCATTTTAAAATTCTGTGTCGATCTAATCTGTCTGTCCGTATTACGAAATCACTATAGAATTTTGCACATCCATTGATACGACCCCTTTGGTGCTTGGTATTGCAAATTGGTTCACGGTACATATTGCCCTACCGCCCCATTTTCAGTATTATGACGGTTTGACAAAAGAGTATATAAAATTTGATACGCAAAAATGGCTCTGATCGAAATATTGGTTTTAGCCCACATGTTTTTTACTAAATACGTTTCAGATAATTTGGTGTCGATTTACAAATGTCCATCTGTCTGATCGGCTGGTACGCACGATAATTCTCGAAGGGAGTAACTTATTTCTATGCACATCGGTACTTAGTTCAAATTCTAAGATGAGGAATATCGATCCACTCCTCCCCTACAAAATGGTCAAATTGGTGCAAAGTATAATTCCATATGAACGGACTATCCGATTTGAACCAAACTTTGTAAAACCTTTTATCTCTACCAAGCCTAAAACAAGTCCGAAGATGGGACCCATCGATTCACTCTTTCTGATACCTCCCCTACAAATGGTCAAAATTTTCAATATTTATAAATCCAATATAAGACGAAAGGAATGTTTGATTTGAACCAAGTTTTGCATAACCTATTACCTTTACCAAGCCTAGGCCAAGTCCGGATGTGGGACCCGTTTGCCTTTTTCTTGTGGTACATCGAGAAGGTCAATATTTTATGAAATTGTAGATTTAATTTGAAGCGATTTGAATATCAATATTAATCAAAATTAAGTGAATAATTGTAATTACAAAGACTTCCGCAAACCAGCCTATGGTCTGTCCTTTTACTCGTCTAAATGTAATTTAGCACTCTTCGTTCCTAGAGGGAAAACCACATATTCGTTAAAAAATCATTTAAACTCCTCTTATACTGATCCCGACCAGTTTTTGATTATGATGGTGGTCTATGTCACATTTTGCAACTGAAGAGATTGCAACTTGGAATTCTGGCTTATTTATGGGTAGACAAATGTGTTCGCTAAAAATGTTCGATATGGATCCACTTTCTAATAAGCTCCTTATTACACATTTTTAAAATTCTAAGGCTTTTTTTAGTCGGAGATGGTGTAATTTAAAATTCGGGGCTCCTGGAATTGATTGTCAAACATTTTCAATATAGGTGCATATGTTGACTTAGACCCTTTATAGTAATCACAATCGTTTTCTATATTTTAAAGGCTTGCAGCACATTTCCACCGAAGTGACTGAAAGTTGGCCTTTCGGGTTATGATAAAGCGCGAACAACATATTTTTAGAAAACATTCGACTTTTAGCTTGAACAACACTTTAGCTTGATTTTAGCGTCAACAACACCTTTTCATAATCATTTTTATAGCTCCCTTCCACAGAGGCCCTCCCTTACATGGAGACTATATCATTCCTGAAATTTTCGTATGTATAAGTTCCTAGCCCAATTTTTAAACTTTTGGGGTTGCTATTGGTATCAATTTCTCTCATAGCCATAACCCCCATATAAGGGTTTCGAACGAATAAAGAATGAAGGATATAAAGCAGTGTTTTTATCTCTCTTTTATATCCTCATGAAAGATATAAAAAATTCAGTCGAACAGACTTTTGTATTTTTTAAATATTTCTTTAGTTGGAGGGGTATAAAAACTGTACTGAATTAATTTCGTACATGACCAACATATTGAGGCAGTTAACCATTCCTATTTCGTGATGTAGGGTATAACAAAACTAACAAATCCCTGTATATTAAAGGATAACAGAAAACCCATACACATACATGTGTTATATACATTTACAACTTTGTTTTTATGTCTCAAGTATGTGCATAGCTACGTGTGTGTGTAAGGGTGCGGCTGTCATTCGTAGCTGTTGGCTTTACTAAATGAAGAAAAAATATCCAACAAATTGCAATATTGTCGTTGTCGTCGTCATCGACATCCACATCATCGTTCTTCAACGTCCTGTCATCTATAGTCGTCGTGCTCATTTGCCATTCAAAGGCAATTGAGAGCAACACCGCCATCAAAACTACATTGGCAGGATTTACAACGGCAAACAGCAGCAGAAATCGAGCAATCAGCCATCCAACATCAGATGAATGCCGTAGGTGGGTCATGAAACTTCATTTTGATGGCTGAAAGTAAAGTTTATTAGTTTTAGTTGGAGATTTCCTGTGCAATAAAAACAAAAACAAAGGAACCGGACAAACTCTTTCTCGCACAAACACAAACGCACCTAACTAACCTAAATGAGTTTTGCAGGCCACAAGAAAGAAAAACAAAAACTAAGGAACCGCCACTCAGCATTGCTTTGAATGGCATTTTCAAGAAAATTAATAGAAATTAAAATACACAGAACGTAACATAAAATAAAAGCAATTAAGCGCAAACATGATTTCAGTGTGCCCCCACGGTTTACTTTACTCGCTTTTTATTCGCATTACGTCGTCCTCACCCTCTTTTTTGTGTTTTTTTTATTACTTTGTAAATGCTTTGGGAGGGTCAAATCCATAAAATAAGCTAATCTAAATGATTGCTTTAAAACAAAAGAAGACGAAGAACAAGCAGAAGCAGAAAATCAAACATTTTAGTGGCAGTTTTGAAATTTAGCAAAAATGCGAAGAAAAATGATTTTCTTTTTATTGAGAAAATCATTAAACTTTTTGACAAATGACGACAGCACAATTAGATAATTTTTTGTTATTTCCTTCAAGCACTGTAGGATGCGCCCCAAATAAAAAAACTTTTAATAGGTATTTCATAATGTCAATTTAACGGAAAACTTTGAATTTTTTGTTTCTGATGAGCTCAATGACAAATTGGTTGTAGATAATTAGATAGAGATAGGTAAAAGTGGGATACTGCCCGAGGCATAAAGTGTGTTAAAAATGTACGGTGTTCTGTCAAATCATTCACAATCTCCATTATGAGCAGGAAGTTTTAATATAATTCATCTTCGCCTTGAAAAAATCCTATATCGTTAAACATACACTAAAAAGGAAAAAATGGTGGAAAAGTTAATCTTGGACACGGACTGGGATCATTTAGCACATTTAAAATTGATTACAACGTTATGAATTGTTACATTTCATCGAAATTTTGATAACTTAGAGTCGATTTAAAAATGCCTGGCAACCTGGAGCGCAAGACAACTCTCGAAGGTGGTGACCGATTTTCTAAAAATTTCATATAATATCTCTCCTTAACTTATGTCAAGTTCGCAGCTGGGAAATAACGGTCCATTCCATCTGATATCCTGCACAATTCGATTTGATACCTGGATTGTATATACTAATATGAGTCTCCAAAGTTACTGGATCACCTTAACTTTAATATTTCCGGGAAATCGGATTCCAGTGTACTGTAAGATTCATTCCTATTATATTCAAGCCAAGGACAGTTACTAATATTGGAACCCTAATTAAACCTCATGTTAAATGGAAATACTTAAGTGGGCTATCAGACTGTGAGATCTAAGATTTCTTATGGAAACGTGTTCGATAATGCCCGATTATTAGAATTTTTAAAAATTAGACCAATATTACAACTGATATTCAACAAAGTTGACATTATATATCCAAGTTTTGGAGCAGTCCTTGTACAACTGGTAAAAAATCGGGCTTGTGATCCTAAAATCCGATTTAAAATCAGAATTATGATTCGAAGATCCCATTAAAATTTTATGGAACTTCATATATACAATTTATTTAAAAATGTTTAGTGTGCGTAGAAAAGGCTATCTAAGCTAGGATTAGGTGCAAGTGGAAAAGGGCGAAGAAAAAATACGATTATCGATTTTTTGTCTTTAAGGATGTCGAAAAATGTCATGCGAATGTTCGCTTTTATCTGGAAACTAGATAATTTAATTTGGGGTCGACATTTTGTCTTTAGTGTAATAGGAGGAATAACTTCGATATATTTCGTATCCGAAGTGTACAATGGAATTTGGCTGCATCATTCTACGAAGTTCACTCAACAGCAATGAGTCCGCTTATATCATTATGGCGTCTGTATTTTTGAATGCAAAGTATAAATTTGCCACAGATTGCTTTGAAATAAGAAGAACTATCAATTCGGACTCTTACAAAGTTTTTGAGACTGTTTATTTCTGAAATGAACGAATTTAAATATATAAGATGCTGCTTCAGTATATACCAATGATACCGAATGCTTAAAATATCTTCCGCATAAACCGTATCATCATGTCTTCACACACAACTTACCAGCCAATGAGATTCCCGAATTCTAGCCAGTTTGATTGAAAGGTATTCTAAATCCCCGAAACATGTAAGAAATGAACGAACGCAATTTGGAAAATTCGAAAAAACGAAAAAGAGAACACAAATATTTTGCAACCTGAAAATGCGAGACCGAAATTTAATCTTGAATTTGTTGGTCATTCTTCGTACAACCATGATTTGCGATTAAATTTTACGCGATACAATTGTCAATCGCTCAAAAAGTCTCGGTCGCATTACTCCAGAAGACCTTCATAAGATCGTCACATTGAAGAAATTAGAAGAAGCGGACAAGAGAACATATATTGCTAAATGTGAAAATGCGATACCGGTATTAATGGATTATTTGTCCTGACTTTAACTTCATTTGTGTCCACACATTAATAAATTACATGTCTTTGTGCATATGTTTGTAACAAGCAAAAGGGAACGAGATAGACACAGGGTGAATATACATTGAATTACTTTCTGAGGCGACTTATGCATGTCCGTTCGTCTGTCCGTCTTTTGATGTAAAATTGTAAACAGAATTTTAATCCGATTTACATGAAATATGACACAGGTCACTGATTTGGTATATGGACGAACCCTAATGAAACTGGAGATAATCGGTTCAGTTTTAGGTATAGCTGCCATATTTATTTTCGTTCGATTTAATATAAATGGTGCATCAAAGACCCTCATTCGACTTGGACGACATTTAGCATAGCGTACTTAATTGCGTCTTAAATTTTGTGCACTCAGATTGTCCGATTAATATGTAATGCCCTACTTTATTAAGTATTAAATGCCGTGCGTAAAATTTTGTTGAAATCGGTTGGTGCACCATCTACTCAATCAATACTCAACGTTTGTTCGTTTACTCAGCGCACTATGGGTCGGACATCCCATTTTTTACGAAATTTTGCGAAATTAATATATCACATTACGACGGTGAAATGACTATCTCCGTCAATTTGGAGCGGCATGCTATTTAAGAATACGACTTGAAGAATATCTGGTATTAACTAGACGGTGTTCCATGCCGCACAACTCGAGTGAATATGGTTTTACTGCAAGATACATAACTTGGCCGCGTAATGTTTCGACGTGGCGATCGTGTCATTGCACCTTCAGACTGTTCAGTACTGAAAACGAACACTCGTCAAGTTATGGATGAGATACCGCCCAATATATGTCGAAAAGTGGTCCATCATTACCATTAAATGCTTTAGTTTTGCACACATAATACCAACATTCCAACTTTATATTAACATATATATATATATATATATATATATCAGGAAAGACATTATTTTTTATTTGGTTTTATTTACGTTTACTTTTGAAATCACGAAAAGGATAATTGATTATATGGCATTTACCCACCATGGGATTGGGGCGTATGAGTGTTATTCTCTTTCTTAATAAAAAAATATGTATACGCCACCGAGTCCTGAATGTAACAAATCGTAGTTTGTAATAATCTATCACAATCTCGACACTTATGATACACTTGTCCACTTTATACCCCATTTTTTTATTTTTAAGTTAAAAACCATATTTTCTAAAGAAACTGACTGTAATTTGGCATTCCTGGTTATTGATGGGTAAAACACTTATTCACAGTAAATGTTCAAATATGTTATTTTTGTGGCATAACGTGGTTAAGTACCGCAGTAAAAATTTGCTATAAATGTCCCAGAAAAAAAAAAATCATTTTCTGCATCTACCTCACCGCCAAATGTAAAAGCTAATTCCTCTGTGTTTTCATGAATACCTACGTATTCCCAAAAAAATACCATAACGAACATAGCCTTGAGCTAAAAAATGTTTGTCTTTATGAAACTACTACCCGCGGAAAATAAAAAAAAAAAAAAAATAATAATAATAATTCAAGTCAACAAAATTCCAGCATTTTTCTTTGGAATTTTATTTTGGGATATCTCATTTTTCAAAATTTTCGCTTTTTTTTCAATGTAAGTAACTGCTCATTTAGTTTGTCAAATTGTGTGTCAAACAATTATTTAAATGGCAACCAGCTGTGGAAAAAAACATCAGAGCATGGTATTGATGTGTATTAAGGAAATCATGGAGCTTCAATGATGATTGGCAAAATAAAATTGGAAATTAACATAACAAATTCCCCGAATTTTAATTTGAATTTGTATTTTTCTTTCAAAGAAAAATACAAAATACGTGCTTGTGAAAATCACCCTACGATGAATAGTTACAGTACATTTACATTTAACCGGATTTCGTTAACCCAGTGGGTTTCAATTGTCATTTCCTTTGCATATATGTCAAATAAATCCTCATAAAGTAGGTTAACCCGGTAAAAAGTTCTAATGTACAAGGAGTTTTACAATACAAAAATAATGATTGAAAAAAAAAATGAAATTCTTTTGAAGACCTTCACATGTCGCATTTATACGAGTATGTAAAATTATACAATTTAAATAAGTTTCGAAAATATATTATAACATTTTCTTAATTGCAAATTTGTTGAAAAAATACAACATGCTGGCAATTGTTGGGGGGAATTATTTTCACTCAGCATTGCAAAGAGATTTGCTAAAATAAACACTCGCGCTCACACACACACACACACAATTATATAAAATTAACTTTTTGCACATCACCATACTTTGGCTTACACATATGTGCCAAAACATATATGAGTGTATGTGTGTGTGTGCTCACATGCTTATGTGTTAACTTGTCCCTATACACTTGACGTTAATTGACTTTTTTTCTGGCTCAAAATTACACTGAATTCAGTTTTCATCTGAAATTGAAATCACGCTGAGAAATGTGAAAATTAATTTTAAACAACTGTGATTCTTCGTTGCTTTTTTCACATTTTTTGGCAAACAGATGTCATCATCTCGAATATATTTAATTTTATCCAGTAGTTTGAGGGGCTGGCAACATTTGTTGCGATGGTGTTGTTAAGAAGTTTATTATTTTGTATTTATATTTCAAATAAATTATTTATTTAGGGGGAATGTATAAAAATATATGCAAAAAGTTACTGGGCCATTTTCAGAAGGAATTAAAATTTTTGGACCCATTAACATAATGGAAAGGGAAGTCAAGTAGGTGTAAGTTTAAAACACGAAGATATATTTAATGTAATTTTACGGCAAGACCATTTATACCCTACAAAACTATGTTGTCAGGGTATTATAGCTTTGTGCATCCCTAAGAGTTTCTAACGCCGCGAAATATTGGTCCTAGACCCACCATTAAGTATACCGATCGTCTTATCTCGACTAGCTCAGTCGATCTAGACATGTGTGTCCGTCCGTCTGTCCATTATAATTTGTAAACACGATACAGCCACAGATATAGACCAATCTTCACGAAATTTTGCATGTAGGATGGGTTTTGGCCAATGAAGATCCCTATTGTTTTTGGTAAAGATCGGTTAATGTTTGGGAGCTGATATGGACAGATATTTAATTTTTGTCGGTTTTTCTGGTCGCTCTAGAGTCCGCAAATATGACCCGAACATCGCGAAATTTTACATGGAGAAAAGGATTAGGCCAGCGAATATGCATGACTGCTTTGATAAAGATCGGTCATTATTTAGCGGGTCAAATGGACCCGCTAATAAGTAAGTTTAAAACACGAAGATATATTTAATGTAATTTTACATTAAATATATCAAGAAGGATATTAAAAACACATCTACCTCAGAATTTGGTCTCACAGATTCAGATACAGTTTCAGAAGGAGTATGGTAGTAAAAAAAGTGGAACACGATACCTCTCCCGTTGACCAATTCTGGCCGTTTATGGTCAATTGTAAAACAATTTTATGATAGATTATTAGCTCCACTGCTAACATGCGGCCAATTGTGCGATGTGCATCTTTAATATCAAAAATTTATGAACGGAATCTACGAAGTCAAATTTGAACACAATGGGCTGTTACAGTATCGGAACCATAAACACCATTCACAATTTTAGCCACTTGGCCTGCATTTTCACATTTGTCAAAGAAAAACTGTAAAATGCACCGAATTTTCTGTTTTTATACCCTCCACCATAGTATGGAGGGTATATTAATTTTGTCATTCCGTTTGTAACTAATCGAAATATTCATTTCCGACCGTATGAAGTATATATATTCTTGATCAGTGTAAAATTCTAAGACGATCTAGCCATGTCCGTCAGTCCATCCGTCCGTCCGTCTTTTGTAATCACGCTATCTTCTGAAGGAATTGAGATAGGGTGCTGAAATTTTGCATAGGGTTGTCTTTTGTCTGTAGGCAGTTCAAGTTCGAAGATGGGATATATCGGTCCACTTTTAGGCATAGCTCCCATATGAGGGTACCCGCCAAATTTCGGTATTTTTGGATTCTTGAGCGCGTTTTTCAGCCGAATTCCCTGAAATTTGCTATATTGGGTTCTTATTGGGTACTAAATGTCTCCACAAAAATTATAAGTATAGGGCCACTTTTTCTGGTAGCCCCCATATAACAGTACCTCCTAATTTTCAGTATTTTGAGGATTTTGGTCGTATTTTTCCACCGAATTGGCTGAAATTAAGTATTTTGAGTTCTTAATAGGTACCAAATCTCTCCACAAAAAATTATGAATATAGGTCCATTTTTTCGGGTAGCCCCCATATAAGGGTACCTCCAATTTTCGGTATTTTGGGGTTCTTGAGCTCGTTTTTCAACCGAATTCGCTGCAATTTGGTATTTCGTAGTCGTATATGGTAACAAATTTCCCTACTAAAGATTATTAATATTCGCACCCTTTTTGGCGTAGTCCCCATATAACCCCCTTTTTTATATTAAAATAGTTATCTGATTTGTTCTGCATTTTGGGTTTGGTTCGACAAATTTGGTTTGGTTCGATAATGTACTATATATGAACTATAGCCCGGATTTAGGCCTAGGCCTGGGCTTAGCCTCTGTGTGGGACGTACCAGAAGGAGTGGATCGATATTTCCCATCTTCGAACTTGAACAAAGTTTGGAATAAATAATATAGGCAACGTTTTGATGAAATCAAAATTTTCTGAAATTGATTTGGTCCAAAAAAAATGTGGGGTCTAGATCCAATATTTCGACGAGGCACATTTTCACTGTATCAAAGTGTATACACCCTCATTAGCCATAAGGCTGAGGGTATAAATATTCATTAAAAATTGCTGAAATTATGCTTAACCTAATCAGGTTGTAGAAAGGTCACTATTGGTATGTTCTTCTATTTTCATTTCAAGTACCTGTCAGTATATCTATGGTGGAGCCGGACTTAATGCTTTTTCACTTGTTTCACTTCATTTTTATACCCTGCAAATCACAACTGAATGCACCAAACAAAAACAGCAAAATTATTTTTTACTCGAAATGTCATCCTTCCAACGAGCATAAATCTGAAATTGTTTGATCGATACTTTACGAGAAATCTATTAGTACTGCCATCTGCCTAATAATGAATTTATTTTTCTGGAGGTATTAAGCGTTACCAAACGTTGGGAATATTGACAAGCCCAACAAATATATTAGATGGCTGTGAAATACGCATTCGCGAATAATTACAGTGTCTAAGAGGATAGTAACAGAGGAAATGACCAACTTTCAATGATGCTAGGACTGAATATTGGCGCTCCTAAATTAACTAGTAAGAACCTTGTACCTATTGGTGTTAAATAGTTTGCAGTCAGAGTGTCCACTCTATTCGAATGGAGTCTGGTTGATACCTGGTCATCTGATCTAGTATTGTAAGATCTTCCAAGAAGAAATATTCTTCTGAATTAACTATGGTTTACCATGGCATCTTCAGTCTCAAGAGCAAATAAACTTATGTAAAATTCGAACATGGACTCTTCATTCAGTGCAAAATGTAAGCTCCAAGCAGAGAACAACAACAAACACGGGAGGGGATAACTTCACTGGTGATTTGATTTAGTATCATTCCTGGGAGTTATTGAAAAATATGGTAGGTTTCGTCTTAGTCAGGTATGATACAGATAAATGTCGACCTTAGAAATGGGGAAATTGTATTATTTGCGTCATTAGCCAATAAGCCAGTGTTTAGGAAGCTAGTAGCAACGCAGGGCAAATAAGTCAAAAGTGAATGTAAAAATTAATTCAACCAGTAAGGAAAGTAGTAAAGTCGGACGAGGCCGACTATATGATACCCTTCTCCACTATGTGTATATTAAACAGGACTATTAACATTAAATGGGATGAAATAAAATATGTGACATTTATCTAAATAAACATGCCATTCGATTGTTACAATGGGACAAAAGTATGTAAATCGACTTCAAACAAATATCAATAAGTCATCCGTTGTGCTATGTCTGTACTTCTAGAAAACGCAACTAAGTAATTCTATGCTCAATTTTGTACGTTGTGCAAAATTTGATGTCAATCTGACTAACATGAGGAGTTTAATGTCCAATTTACTTAAAATAGGGCTAAAAAATATATGGAAGTTATATCGTAATATGTTATATCGATTTCAACGAAACTTGTCACAGGTTAGGTAATATTAATTTCAGTACGTTTTGTTCCTATCAGCCATATATTGGATCCTTGGTGCGTCAATTACTTAAAATCAATCTATAATATAACGGAGCTATATCTAAATTTCAACCGATTTTCACGAAACTTGGCACATATCAGTCTGGACTAAATTCTATGCCAAATTTCGTGCAAATCGAAGGATATATAGGGACTTTGGTGCACCATTTACATGAAATCGGACGAAACTATATATGGGAGCTATATCTAAATGTGGACCGATTTTCTCGAAACTTGGCACACATCAGTCTGGACTAAATTCAGTACTCTATGCCAAATTTCGTGCAAATCGAAGGATATATAGGGACTTTGGTGCACCATTTACATGAAATCGGATGAAACTATATATGGGAGCTATATCTAAATCTCAACCGATTTTCACGAAACTTGGCACACATCAGACTGGACTAAATTCAGTACTCTATGCCAAATTTCGTGCAAATCGATGGATATATAGGGACTTTGGTGCACCATTTACATGAAATCGGACGAAACTATATATGGAAGCTATATCTAAATCTGAACCGATTTTCACGAAACTTGGCACACTATAGTCCAGACTAAATGTTGTACACTATGCCAAATTTCGTGCAAATCGAACGATATATAGGGACTTTGGTGCACCATTTACATGAAATCGGACGAAACTATATATGGGAGCTATATCTAACTCTGGACTGATTTTCTCTAAACTTGGCAAACAACACTCTAGGCTCACTTCAGCTGTGCCAAATTTCATCCAATTCGAATAATAAATGCGGCCTGTACATTGTTTACAATTTAACATGGACAGACGGACGGACATGCGTAAATCGTCTTAGAAAGTGATCCTATGCATATTCTCAAAAGGAACCATGGGTTTATCTCGATTCCTTTTACCTGTTACAAACATATGCACAAAGACATAATACCCTGTATCACAGTGTGGTGAAGCGCATAAAAAGTCACTGGATAGGAATGCATATCGAATTGTCAGACCAAGAATACAAAATTCCCGAAGGTCGTGAGGACTTCCCTCAAGTATTTGTATTTGTAAAAAATGTTATAAATTTGGTTCATGGTCTACCTAAAATGGACTTTTTGCCAACAAATTGAATTCCTACCCATAGTGTATTCACGCTGGTATGAGCCGACATTTAAGAGCTCGCATAGTCATGGTCCAAAAGGTTTATCTTCTCTTTAACGTTTTTTTTGGAAATTTATCCGAAGAAAAAGCAGGCAGCCATTTGCTTCGACAAATAAAATTCGTTGATAGGTTGCTAATTTGTTTAGAGCTCACACACACATATATACATGACTCGTAACCTGTGAAGATCTTCCGTGTAACCATTATAAGCGGGAGTGTATATTAAATATGTCGATCTCTTGCAACACCACGTAATAATCGTCGGAGACACTATTTAGTACATACATAGCAGAATCAAATTCTGTGTCGAGGTAGCCACGCCCATCCGTCTGATGAAATGCCGATAGATATCGCAATATTTAAGTTAGAGCTTTGCAATTTTATTTAAGTCCATGTTTGGACACAGCCCTCGCATAAAGTTTACACATCGAAATGTTCATCGGAGATCCCACATTGTATATACATTCTTGATCAGAATAAAATTCTATGTCGATTTATCTTTTTCCGCCTGTCTGTTGAATGCAGAGGTATTTTCCGACTGATGTTTCTTAAATTGTCATTCCAGATTTCATTATCTAAATATATATTTCCTGTAATGTCAATCAGTATCTGTCATTATTCGAACTCTGGAAGTCAAGAGCCAAAGTATTTGACTTATACAGTCAATATGGGACTACCATAGGTCCTTTTAATTTTTTTTGACTTCATTTCCAAATATTTGACAAAGAATTATCCCTCACGACATTTGATTCCTTTCAAACTACATATTCGTAGTTTTTTTCTTAATGAATACCATTTTTTTCTGAATGAATACTGTCCTTTTGAACTTTCACATATTTTATATTCCATTTGTGGTTTAGTGGCTTACATAAACTTTAATTAAACCTCTCGCTCATGCTACTCAGTTGCCAAAAAAAGTGGAAGAATAAAATAAAACAATTCAGTTGCATTGTTCGCCACCATAAGTGATAGGGGTAGGGTAGTGGCTTTGGATGAACAATGTAATTTCACCAAAAGTAATTGTATAATTTTTTTCTACACTGCTATTTTTACTGCTGTTGTTGTTATTTTGTTGGTTTCATTTGGTGTTTTGTATTTTTTCAATTTCATGTGTCGTTGTTTTTTGCCAAGAGGTTATTCTCAGAGCAGTTTTTTTCAGTTTTGTCCCTTACAAAGGTTAAATTCGCAATGGAATGTTACGACTGATGTTGAGGTTTTTTATTTATTTTTTGTTGTTGTTGCTGTTGTTTTGGTCTTTTGTGTTGCGGTTATAAGTCACAGACAGTGGCAGTGTTAAACATTCACCTACGACAATGTCACATTGTGTGGCATGTGTGTACAAAAAAGTTTTGTTTTTTTGGTGTGTGTGTTTTGCTGCGTGTTTGTGTTTTAGCGAAATGTGTTTATGTGTTTTGTTTTTTGTGATGTGGATTTCGGAATGAGGGGGTATATGTGTGTTCGGTGGTGTTTTACTTGTTAATGTGGTTCTACTTTTCTTTTGGTTACAAATGTTGAATATTATGCATACTAACATACATATATATGTATGTGAAGAACATGACGGCGGTAAATTAAAAATTGTACACTGAGAAGAATATTCGATGCTTATATCCAAAATATAGAAAGATATTTGAAATTCAGAAAAGCTATAAAAACTTTCAATATCCTTTTGTCTGGAAAAATCTTCTAAACTTTTTAAAAATCTCAAAAATTTGTTTATATTGAAGCATTTATTTATTTTGTCTCGGTGTACCATCATCATCTCATAAAGACCCTTAATGAGGCTACTTAGCACATATCATTTCATTAAGGCTCACATTTGAGCACAGACATAGACCTAAAACATTTTAATGTTTTTTCACATTTGTGTGTGTGTGTTTTGACAAACTTTTTTGTTGCTCTTGTTGTTTTGTTAAATGCGTTTGTCTTCTAAATTAGTTTTATGATTTCAAATGTCGGCATTTAGTTGATAATGTAACGTAATATGTTACATGAGTGTACTTTAAAGGAACGAACGCATACGCTACAACAAGGGCACATGTGTATGAGGGTATGTGTTAAAGACGTAATTTAAAGATATACCATTTTACAAAGAAATAAAAATATTCGTATGGAAATTCGTACAATAAGTGAACGAAATTTCAAAAGAACTGCATTCGATTTATATAAGTTACATTTTTTATCAAACAGGTTTCAGATTTATATGAACTTAAATTTACAAGTTTAAAAAACATTGACCCTTTATGGGGGAAGTACCAGAAAAACTCGACCAACGGGCCCCACCTTCGAACTTGATCTAAGCTTGTCAAAGACAACAGGTTGTGAAAAGTTTGGTTTTTGATATTAATTTATAAATAAACAATTATTACCATTTGTGGGGGAGGTACCGGAAGGTGTGGACCAATAGGTCCCATCTTTGGATCTGATCTAGGTTTGGTAAAGATAATATGTTGTACAATGTTTAGTTCGAATCGGATAGTATGTTCGCATGTTATTATAAAATTAATTTTATAATAACGATGGAAATTAGGATGTGAAAGTTTAGAAGAAATTTGTAACTCGCTTCGAAAGTAATCGTGCTCACCAGCCAGCCAGACTGACGCACGGACTTTTGTAAATAGTCTCAAAATTGTCTGAAAGGAATTTGGTCTGAAAAAACATAGGATTTACAACCAATAATTCTATGAAGCAAATTTTTCCCGTATCAAAGAGTATACACCCTCATAGGCTTAGGGTATAACAACGGACACCGGTTTTAAAAATTCAGTTAGGAGTTTATGCTAAAAAAAACTGAGTGGAATCTTTATATGGGCGCATTGTCAAAACCTGTACAAATATTGTAAATTTTCTTCAAACATATTTTTAAATCTACAAAGATTATCAATGTCATCCGAATATCGGAAATGGAGCGTGGAATTATGTCAAAACGCTGGCATGTATCGAAAATGTTCTGCAAAGATATTTTTCACCATCCAATCCAAATTACAGATACTTCTTAAAAGGTAGGTGACTTTATATGTTGGTCTGTGTCAAAACATGGATCTATATTGCCAATACTATTTTTTAAAATGTTGTTTATCCTCTAAGAATTCGGAAGCCAAATTACAGTCGATTCAGTCAAAATATATGACTAAATCATTAAATATTCCGAAAAATGTTTACAAGTATATGAAATATCGAACATGTAGTAGTAATATATGTGTCAAAACTCTATCTATCCATTTATCAATTTCAGACTTCTAGATGGCCAATGATTAATCGACATTGAATTTATTCTTAATAAAGACATATCTAGGTATATCCTTAAAAGAGAATATGGGTCCAGAGATAGCTACATGCAAAAACGTAATACCCTGTCAAACATCCAAATGTAAGATATAAACACTTTGCATGGAACTCACATGAATATGTAGATTTTGATATGAAACGTTCTTTAGGGCGGCTATATTGTCATGTAGAATTTTTTAATCGAAGACCGATAGCTGTTCCTATAGGAGATTAATATTTATTTTTTATAGAATCCTACTGCGTCTTCTTTTCGACGATCTATTGTTCTTCTGCTCCTGATAGCTATTTTTATAGAGCATTTTTATATAAAAGAGTAAAAGACCTTATAGTAGAATACAAAAAACCTCACTACTTTATTTATTTATTCACAATAATTTCAAGCTCCGAAGAGCACATTTCAGAAATTAACAGCCTTCTAAGCACTTAATACACATATGAAATAAGGCAGCATTACTGAATATCATTAGGCAGCATTACTGAATATCATTATCGTTGGTCTTTTCTGGAGGGGAAATATATTCTCCCCGAATTTCAATAGGCTTTGTATAAAGTGGCAAGGTAAGATGTTAAAAAACATTTTTCTGATCAAAGACACGCAGGAGTACGTGTTACAAAATTGATCGAATCGCTATTTCTTCTGACATAGTAGCCCAGTAGTACTCAGTTTTTGTATAGACAAGAAAAAATTGATTTTTTCTGAATCCCCAGCCGATGGCAAATGTCCTAGAAAAAAAATCCTGTTAAAACTGTTACATTCAATCCTTGTTGGAAGTGGTGACATTTTTATAAAGTAGGATATTCCAAATATCGATCTGACCTATGCCCGCTTAATTCACTCCCCTAGCTACAATAAATAATTTCATATACCAAATGAATTGTACTTCAAATTCAATATTTATTGTTTTCATTAGTTCTGTAAAACTTTTACAAAACCCACTTCACACCTCGCTCTTACTTTGTCGCATTTTTTTACGATCATAGCTTAACTTTAATTTAGGCAATATTTTATTTTATTGAATGGCATTGTTTTTTCTTAAAATTACCCTTCTGTGACATTTTAAAAATGTCTTGCAAGTCCCCGACGAAGGGTTTAACGGCCGACAACACATTTTTTATAGCACACCCACAACAAATCACTTACAGCCGTTTAGGCAAACAGCAGACATAAAAGAAAATTTGTGAATTTTAAGTTGCAGAGGGGAGGGAAATTAAAATTAGCACATCATTGACGACAAGTATTAATTAAATTTGATTCATTTTTATGGAGACATTTCGACTTTAACAATAATCGTTAATTTTATGACAGCGACTGCAATGGAGGACGAGGTGGCGTTTAGTGAAAATTGATTCAAATTAAAAATGTAGAATGAAGCCAAGTTAGGGTGAATTTGAATTTTGGCCGGGGTCCAATTTTGTTTAATAAAATATATGGATTTTAGATTTAATTTGCTCTTCAACACAAACATACACACATTATGTTTATTTACAAGGTGAAAAGGGGTAAATATTTCAAATCTGTTTTTATAGAATGGAAATTAATTTAATATTTAATTTTTGTTCGATATGTGTGCTGTTATTCCTAGTTCTTGAAATCTCCACATTTTAAAGACAATTTCTGAAATGATTATTTTTATATATATTCATCTCATGCCTTTAATATTAAATTACACATTTTCCCTATCTGCCACTGACTGATAACATTCCATTTCTACCATTGTGCTTAGTCCTACTATTTAATGCCAATGTAATTTCCAAACTGATTAGTTCGTTATACTCATTTCCATTTCATAATATTTAACATTTCCTTTCGCTTTGTTTTGTTAGTTTGCTATTTCCGTTGATAACTTATTTATAATTTTGTTTTTGGCAATTTCCTGTTACAAGAACTTCCCAAACAGCATGACAACAACATAAAAGCAAAAAAAGAGAAACGCGCAATGGAAATGAAAATAAATGTGCTAATTTGTAACAACACAAGCGTGAATGGTAATGCCAAGCCAGTCAGCCAGCCAACCATCCCCGGGAAACAAAACTCATTGGCTTTTCGTTTCGTCGCGATAATGAAAACAAATACAAAACAAGTTTAGTTATTCATTAATCATTGGAATTAGAATATTATTAACTTAACTACTACTTTTCTTGTAAGCTTAACTAGGCATCAGAAATAATTTACGTCATAGGACAATATATAAGTGGCTGGATTTAATTTGGTGCAGGTATGTTTTACAAAAATATTCTATACCCTTAAATACTTTGGGTATATTCTTCATACGTGTACTAACAGACGTCGCCTTTTAGATGGAACATTGACGTGAAATTGAACTAATTTCAAAGTGTGATCTGGATTTATCCCTACACATGCCATTCTGCAACCTATTCTAAATTTTGTAAATAGATTTAAGGATTATATATAGATTTACACACGCTATTCGGTACGCTGCACTGTTTAAAATATAACCTCAATCAGCCACCCATTGATATTTTGGTGTATACGAATATGAATAAGTTGAACTTATATATGGAAGCTATGCAATATCTTAATCTGAACCGATTTCAATACAACCTGCCAGAGATTAGTTTATATTAATTTCAGTACTTTATGTCAATAGACCTAGCTATGGGTCTTTAGTTATATGTAAATCTGAACCGATTTCAAGAAAACTTGACACACGAAAGTTTATAGTAACATTGTACATACTTGTGTGACAATCGGCCAAACTTTGGGTCTTAAGTGCACAATTTACCTTAAATCGGACGAAAATATATATGGGAGCTATATCTTAATCTGAACCGATTTTCACGAATCTGAGCACACAGCATTCTAGACTTAATACAGTACGATATGCCAAATTTCTTGCAAATCGAACGATACAAGGCGACATTGGTGCACCATTTACATAAATTCGAACGAAAATATATATGTGAGTTATATAAAAATCTGAACCGATTTTTTCGAAACTTAACATACATCATTCTAGACTTAATTCAGTACGATATGCCGAATTTCATGCAAATCGAAAGATATATTGGGATTTTGTTGCACTATTTACATAAATTCGGACAAAAATATATATGGGACCTATATTTAAATCTGAGCTGATTTTCACCATTTTCAATAGGGGTTGTCACCATTTCAATAGGTTTATTTGCCAAATAAGTGAGATGTACCAAATTTCATCCAAATCGGATTATAAATGCGGTCTGTACTTTATTTACAATTTAACACCAACAGAGGGACGGAGTGATTCTATGAATATTGTCAAAATGAACTGTGTGTCTATCTCGATTACTTTTGCCTGTTACAAAAATTTGCACAGAGACATAATATCCTGTACCACAGTGTGGTGAAGGAAACTTAAGGTTAAAAAGGATTAAAAGAGCTGGAGACAGAAGTATGATTTGACTGAAGACATGTCATCACCAAAATAACCTGCAATTGCCGCAATCCCAGATATTTGACTTTTCAAAAATCACTCCATAACTCAAAAACTTGACCGATGATGGACATCGGATTTTAATAAACTGAACCATGGCTTTCATCCACAAAAGGAATTTTCTACTCTAAATGTTGCATAGTCATGCCAGTCTCATTTAAATAAGTTCTTCTATGTTTGGCATATACATACCTTCAGATTAAATTACCACCCAATGTACTTTGATTATATGTACCTGTAAATTGTATTTTATCAGGAAATAATTTAAAAACCAGTAAGGAAAGTTCAAAAGTCGGACGAGGCCGACTATATGATACCCTTCACCACTATGGGTACATGCAAGACATGTTAATATCTACAATATCCTGTTGATATATAAATTTCGCATATATTAGACGGGACCTAATTCGGTACTCTGTGCAAAATGTTGCTTCAATCGGAACAATATTGGGAGTTTGGTGCTTAATTTACTTTAAATCGGACGAAACTATATATGTGAGCTATATCTAAAACTGACCCGATTTCACATACATCAGTCCGGACTTAATTCAGTACTCTGTGCTTTGCTTTAGTCGGACCACTATTGGGAGTTCTGTACACTATTTACATTAAATCGGACGAAACTATAAATCGTAGCTGTATCTAAATCTAAACCTATTTCAACAAAATTTTCGCATATAACTATCTAGACCTAATTCAATACTCTATGCAAAATTTTATCTCAATCTGATCACTATTGGGAGTTTGGTGCATCAATAAGTTAAAATCGGACGAAAATATATATGGGAGCTATATCCAAATCTGATCCGATTTTCTCCAATTTCAATAGGGTTCATCCTTGGGCCTATTAAGTGACCTGTGCCAAATTGCATCCAAATTGGATCATAAATGGGACCTGTACTTTGTTAACAAAAATATATGAACGGACGGACATGCACAAATCGACTCAGAAAGTGATTCTATGCATATTCTCAAAAGGAACCATGCGTCTATCTCGATTTGTTTGCCTGTTACAAACATATGCACAAAGACACAATACCCTGTACCACAGTGTGGTGAACGGTATAAAAAGGGGGTTATATGGGGACTACTCCTAAAAGGGGACGAATATTAATAATTTTTGGAAGGGAGGTTTGTTACCATATACGACTACAAAAACCCAAATTATAAAGAATGTGGTCGAAAAACGCGCTCAAGAACCTCAAAATACCGCAAATGGGGGGGTACCCTTATATGGGGGCTACCCGAAAAAATGAACCTATATTTATAATTTATTGTGGAGAGATTTGCTGCCTTATAAGAACTCGACGTACTAAATTACAGTCAATTCGGTCGAAAAATACGATCAGAACACACCCCCCCCCCCCCCCAAAAAAATAAACCAAAAATTTGGGTGCGCCGTTATATTGGGACTACCAGAAAAACTGGACCAATATTTATAATTTTTAGTAGAGTAATTTGGTACCCAATAAGAACCCAATTTACAAAATTTCAGAGAATTCAGTTATAAAACGAGCTCAAGAACATGGATGGACGGACGGACAGACGGACATGCATAAATCGACTCAGAAAGTGGTTCTATGCATATTCTCTAAAAGGAACTATGGGCCTATCTCGATTCTTTTTGCCTGTTACAAACATATGCACAAAGACATAATACCCTGTACCACAGTGTGGTGAAGGGTGTAATAAGTTCTAATTTTCTTTTTCGGATTTTTAGTTAACCTTTATTCGTAAAAGCAAGCGATCATACCATGCATATTATGAACCCATTTACTCATATTTAAACTTCATAGTTTATCTAATTTTATTTTCTTGGAATATTAAATCGATATTATGGATGTAAACTCACTTTATTGCGTAGTATTAATAATATTGAGTCTTGCAACAAAGAGTCTCGACTTATTTGGTTTAGTGTTCACGGGGTCGCTGATATTCAATATCTGTCAGCACTTCCAAATCAATTTGATTTCCAACACATGTACCGATGTATCCATATAGCTTATTTTGGCATTAAAAATGTATATGAACTTCGTAGTTCGCAAATCTCTTAAAACTTACCAAAAACGTGTAGAATTTTAAAGACATTCAAAATCACTTACCTGAAAATAGCAAAAAAAAAGAAAATTAATTTTTAAAATACGTGCTATTAAAAAATCAAAGCAAACTATATACATATATTCATTTATCTTAATTCACAGTTGGATTTTATAAAAGAAATTTCTTAAGACCAATAGGCGTGGATTTTATAAAGAAATTTTTTAAGACCAATAGGCGTGGAATTAACAAAGAAATTTTTTAAGACCAATAGGCGTGGAATTAACAAAGAAATTTTTTAAGACCAATAGGCGTGGATTTTATAAAGAAATGGATTTTATAAAGAAATTTCTTAAGACCAATAGGCGTGGATTTTATAAAGAAATTTCTTAAGACCAATAGGCGTGGATTTTATAAAGAAATTTCTTAAGACCAATAGGCGTGGATTTTATAAAAGCTATTCTTGATGATGGTATTTTTGTTTTCTTCTTCTTTTTTGCCATTTCGTATAATTTTGTTTTGTATTTTTGTTTAGCTCAGTTAAAGCGCCAGTGGATTGAAAACGGGCAGACGAACGAAGATGAAATTAAATTTAGAAAATTATTTATTTTTAGACACATTTGTCAGGTTATCTGTGGCGTTGGCTGTTTTGTTCTTGCTTCTTCCCAATCTCTGTCTCTGTCGCGTTACTTGTTATCTTTGTCGAATTCAATGAATTTAACCATTACCCGCACTTTTTTTTGCTTACCAAAATGCAATTACCATTGACGCTGTTTATTTGCATTTTTTGAATTTTATTTGCCGGTTTTAGACGTCTGATGTTCGGAATGATTAGAGTGGATGGGTTTGAGGGTTTCGCGAATTGTTTATATGTATATGAATATTTTTTAAAATGATGGCGTTGACAAATATTTTGTAAATTTATTCAACAAAAACAAAAATGGTAAATTATCATGGAGACACATAGGAATTTATGGAATGAACTTTTATCGATTCTTAGACCTAGGTAAATAGACTGACTGAAGGCTGCAATATTTATCATAATATTTATTTAAATTTATAAAATTAGCGTGGGTTCTAGAAAATTTTTAAAATATTTATAATAGAAATATTTTTATAAGGGCGTCAATTTTTAATATTTTTATATGGGCGTGGATTTTATAAAAGAAATATTTTTATATGGGCGTGGATTTTATAAAAGAAATATTTTTATATGGGCGTGGATTTTATAAAAGAAATATTTTTATATGGGCGTGGATTTTATAAAAGATATATTTTTTTATGGGCGTAGATATTCCTCTTATAAAAATATATATTTTTATATGGGCGTAGATATTTTATAAAAATATATATTTTTATATGGGCGTAGATATTCCTCTTATAAAAATATATATTTTGTATATATATGGGCGTAGATATTCCTCTTATAAAAATATATTTTTTTATATTGACATCAATTTTATATTAGAAATATGTTTATAAGGGTGGGGATTTTATAATAGGAACATTGTTATATGGGCTTGCAATTAATAAAAGAATCATTTTTTACATGGCGTGGATTTTATAATAGAAAATAAAATACTTTCATGAGGTGTAGATTTTTTAAAAATATTTTTTTCAAAGGGATATCAAAGAGCTATCCAAAGCGTGTTTTAAAAGGCTATCCAAGACGAGAATTAATTTAAAAATAATTTTTCAAAGGATGTGTATTAATTATACCCTACACAACTATGTTGTCAGGATATTATAGCTTTGTGCAGCCCTTTAAGTATACCAATCGTTATATCTCGATTACTTCAGTCGATGTAGACATGTGTGGCCGTCCGTCTCTCCATTATAATTTGTAAACACGATACAAGCCACAGTTATGGACCAATCTTCACGAAATTGTTCATGTAGGATGTGTTCTGGCCAATGAAGACCCCAATTGCTTTTGGTAAAGATCGGGATGAAATGGGCAGGCAAGAGGAAACGAGATAGACACATGGTTCCTTTTGAGAATATGCATACAATCACTTTCTGAGTCGATTTACGCATATCCGTTCGTCTGTAAATGTTAAATTATAAACAAGGTGCATT
Organism: Musca vetustissima; assembly: GCF_032173495.1. NCBI lineage: Eukaryota > Metazoa > Arthropoda > Insecta > Diptera > Muscidae > Musca > Musca vetustissima. The sequence continues at coordinate 253,257 of NW_026879482.1, forward strand.
TATGATCCGATTTGGATGAAATTTGGCACAGCCCAATTATTTGGCCCAAGGACGAACCCTATTGAAATTGAAGAAAATCGGTTCAGATTTAGATATAGGTCCCGTATATAGATTCGTCCAATTTAAGGTAAATTTGGCATCAAAGTTCCTATATAACTTCCGAGTTGCATTAAATTTGGCATAGAGTTCTGAATTAGTTCCAGAAAAATGTGTGCTAAGTTTCATGAAAATCGGTTCAGATTTAGCTCCCATATATAGTTTCGCCCGATTTTAGGTAAATGGTGCACCAAAGTCCCTATATATCATTCTATTTGCACGAATTTTGGCATAGCGTACTGAATTAAGTAAAAAAGATGAGTGTCAAAATCGGTTCAGATTTAGATATAGCTCCTATATATATTTTCGTCCGATTTAATGTAAATGGTGTACCAAAGTCTCTATATATCTTTCGATGTGCGCGAATTTTGGCACGGTGTACTCAACTGAGTCTAAAATGACGTTTGTTAGATTTCGAGAAAATCAGTTCAGATTTAGATATAGCTCCCATATATAGTTCAGATTTAGATATAGCTCCCGATTTTATGTAAATGGTACACTACAGTCCCTATATATCATTCGATATGCGCGAAATTTTGCATAGTGTACTGAATGGAATCTAGAATGATGTGTTCCAGAAAATCGGTTCAGATTTAGATACAGTTCCTATATAAATTTTCGTCCGATTTTATGTAAATGGTGTACCAAATTCTCTATATATCTTTCGATGTGCACGAATGTTGGCACGGTGTACTCAACTGAGTCTAAAATGACGTGTGTTAGGTTTCGAGAAAATCGGTTCAGATTTAGATATAGCTCCCATATATAGTTTTGTCCGATTTATGTAAATGGTACACTAAAGTCCCTAATTTACTAAATGGTACACTGAAGCCCCTAAATATCTTTCGATTTGCGCGAAATTTTGCATATTGTACTGAATTGAGGCTAGAATGATGTGCGTCAAGTGTCGAGAAAATTGGGTCAAAAATAGATATAGTTCCCACATATATTTTCGTCCGATTTAAGGCAAATGGGGCGAAAAATTTTGCATGGTGTACTTAATTAAGTCTAGAATGGCGTGTTGAAAATTTCGAGAAAATCGGGTTAGATTTAAAGTAAATGGGTTAGATTCCAAGTCCCTATATATATTTCGATTTGCACGAAATTTGCATAGGGTACTGAATTAGGTTCAGAATGATGTGTGATAAGCTTCGTAAAGACCAAAAGTTTGGCCGACCGGCACACAATTTTGCATATTGTACTGAAGTTACTATAATTGAATGTTTTTTTTTAAGTTAAAGTATTTCTAACAACCTCTTTTATATATTTGTTCGCTCATGACAAGTGTATTTACAGAAATTTTGTGGTATTTTCTGTATTTGTATTTACATTTGATGCTGTTGTTGTTTTGCATGTCCAGGGGATTTTCGTGCCTTTGAGATGGAAATCTGTCCCTACCATTGCTCGTGTGTTAAGTTTCGAGAAAATCGGTTTAGATTTACATTTAAGTTCGTTCCATTTCAATGTACCTTCGAAAAGGCGACGTCTGTTGGGATAAATATGTAGAATATACCCAAAGTGGTGAAGGGTATCATATAGTCGGCCCAGTTAGAATTTACTACTTTCCTTACTGATTTAAAAATATTTTACAAGCTTGGATTTTTTTAAATCAACTTTTCAAAGGGCTAAACAAGACGTGGATTTTTCAAGGCGTTATCGAAAGCTTGGATTTTTTTTTTACTTTATAAAACTTCCATTGTAGTTTCAGTCATTTGATTGATATTTCAAGCGAAAAAATGGTTCGTAAAAAGAGCAACAACACATAATTGCCATATCTGCAAATAGTTGCGGTTGCATGGCATTTAATGACATTTTTGACGCAGGCTAAAATTTTCTAATTTGTTTAACAAATGGAGCTGCTGTTGTTATTGTTGTTCATGTTCACAAATTATTCTTTAGACAACATCAACATATTTACTCTACACTTTTGATGATGGCAGACCAGCGTAGTGGCAGAACAAATAAAATCACAGACATAACCTATTCACCAGTTTGCCAGCCAGCCATCCATCCAGCCTTACTCCATTTTATTGCTTTCTTTCAACATTTGTTCTGGCATATCGGCCATCAAGATTTTTTGTACTGTAGTGAAGGATGGGTGGGTGATTGTGTGTGTGCGGCAAATGGTATTTATTTTGCTCATAGAGCGTAAACATGTCAACCTTAATAAATTGGCTAATATGCATAATTTATGACAATTTCCAGAACACATTTTTGTTTTTTAGAGTTTTTTCATCTCAAGCTACACAATTTGTTGTTTCTTTTCAAAAATATTAAAAAAAAAAAAAAAAAAAAAAATCCATTTAAAAATCGTCTAAACAAATGACAGCTTTTGGTTGGGGTGTTTGGAGAAAATAACAAAACGAAAATTTTAATGGTAGGGATGCAGATAGCGTCCGGAAAATTTATGATGGGTTATTTAGAAAATTTCACGGCTATTTTATTTAGTTTTAGAGAACAAAGAGAGACCAAACATTAAATCTTTTTTGCTATCCCCTCAGGTATGATTTCGCAGTAACATTTCTAAGATTTTGTTTGGTATTTTAATGTCTGATAACCGTTAATATAGTCGGTTGCAAAAAACGAAAAATGAGAAGTGAAGTGAAAACAGACGCAGAGAAAAATTATACAATTATGCAAAATTGTTTAATTTTTATTTCCCCAAAGTTGTTCCAGAAGTGGTATTGAATAAAAACCAAACATAGAAGAATAGCCATTTATTTTTTGATGACAAAACTGGGAAAACTTTAATAGTCAGTTTGGGGGTATTTTGTCTACATAGCCTAAAGGCAATGGAAAATAATTAATAAAACAAAATTAGAAAAATGTGTGGCTACCATGGATAAAGATGATGTACAACGAGGCGGTGGTTTTATTTTATGGACATCATACTACATATATATCATACTGACGGGGTGAGAAGAGTATAACCGTATATTTGGGATAGAACGTTTACAAGTAACATTGACGAACATGTTGTATCCTTTGTGGAGCGTGATTTTTTTTTAAATATTTTTCTGAAGACTATTATGGACTATCGTGAATTTTTTTAAAATATTTTTTTCTTAATACTATCATAAGGCGTAGATTCTTTAAAATATTTTTTAAAAGGCTATCCAAACAACGGCTCTGATTGGCTTTAACATGGCGAAGTCCGGACTTATCTTGGCCTCCTTTCATCTCAATTGTGGACGCTGACCACCCGTGTTGCCACCTGGGGTAACTATTTTCGTCACCCAATGAAAAAGTAAGCTAATATGTGCCGCGAGTTCATCCATAAGAACTATAAAAAAATGGGTTGAGGCGTCAGGTTAATCGCCCACACGGTTTTCCAACTATAATAAAGCTAAGAAAAGGAAAACCAAACCCACCTAAAGTTGACGACCCCCTGCAAACGTATAAAGGACCACGATCTGCGAATCTGCACTTGGAATGTGCGCACGTTGTACAAAACAGGCTCAGTGTTCGCTTTGGCGGTTGTACTCAAGAAGTATAAAGCCGATATTATTGCCTTACAGGAAATGCGATGGAAAGGGACTTGTGTAAGTAAATCCGATGATTACGCTCTGTATTATAGCTGCCATGACACGAAACGTGAATTTGGCTGCGAATTTATGGTTAACAGGAGAGAAAAAGACCTCGTCTCCAGATTGCTTTAATCCGTACAAAAGCGAAGTTCTTCTACATCAGTTTCATTTGCGCCCATGCTCCGACCGAAGATAAAAATCAACAGACCAAAGAGATGTTTTCAGAGTGCCAATCAGTATATAATCGCTGCCCTGGTCATGACTTTAAAATTCTACTTGGAGATTTTAATGCAAAAAACGGAAGGGAAAATATCTTTGGCCCCACCGTCTGAAAATTCTGCCTCCATGAAGAAACATCAGGCAAAATTCAGAAAATTCAGCCTCCATGAAGAAACATCAGGCAACGACAGAGCAAGTCGAGATATACAGGAGTCAGAATGAAGTCCGAAAATTCTACCAACGAGTAAAACACCAAAACGAAGGCAGGTACAGACAGCGTGGAAGGAGCATTTGAAATAACTTCTGGCATCAAATAGTAGCGGTGAAGAAGATACCCCAGAATAAATAAGTGACGATGGTACAAAGTGTATACCACCGAGCCAAGATGATGTCATAAAAGCAATTAATCGGCTCAAGAACAATAAAGGAGCAGGAGCCGATGGGTTACCATCCGAATTATTCAAGTCTGGTGGCCAGATGCTGGTCAGGAGCATGCGCCAGCTGATTAGTGCAATTTGGCTGGAAGAATGCATGTTCAATGATTGGAACCTCAGCATCCTGTGTCCCGCGCACAAAAAAGGAGACAAGACGATATGTGCCAAGTATAAAGGAATTAGCCTTCTTCCCATCACCTATAAAGTTATATCCAGTGTGCTGTGTGAACAATTGAAATTATTTGACCATTCCAATACGGCTTCAGACTTGGCAAATCCACCATTTACCAGATTTTAACTCTGCTCCAAATCCTGGAAAAGACCCACGAAAAACACATCGACACATTACACCTATTCGTCGACTATAAAGCCGCAGAGGTGTTTAAAGCCATGTCTGCGTTCGGCATTCCTGCAAAATTAATACGGCTATGCAGGATAACTTAAAGTGGCACAAGGTCAGCAGTCAAAGTCGGAAAGGACCTATCGGAGCCCTTCAATACCGAACGCGGATTCAGACAAGATGACAGTTTGTCGTGTTGGAAAAGGTCATACGAGAGGCAAAGGTGAACGGAAATGACACTCTGTACACCAAACAACACATGTTACTCGCCTACGCCGATGACATCGATATAATGGGTTGAACATTGCGAGCGGTAACAGCCACCTTTGAACAAATTGAGAAGGAGTCTGCCACAGTTGGTATGGCAGTAAACGGCGAAAAGACCAAGCTGATTGTATCAACGCGCAAGTGAGAACTACAGCTTCGAGGTAGTTAAAGAATTTATATACCTTGGTATCGCCATAAATAAAGCGAATGACATCGGTTTTAAAATTCGGAGAAGGATTGTGATGGCCAACAAATGCTACTATGGTATAAGTAAGCAGTTTACAAACAAGGCCACCTCCCGCCAGACCAAATTCACACTTTACAAGACGCTGATACTACCCGTGCTGTTATATGGATCTAAAGCGTGGGTACTTGCGCAAGCAAATGAGACAGCTCTTGGGGTGTTTGAAAGAAAAATTCTCCGTAAGAATATCGGCATCGAATGAACCATGAGCTTTACAATTTATACGCGGACATCGGCATAGTCATAGTAGTCAGCTACAGCGACTACGATGGCTAGACCATGTTGTGCGAATTATGAATGCCCCAGCTCAAAAGGCATTTAAATCGAGCCTACTGATGTTTCCCGTAGAAGGGGAAGGCCACGAATCTGATGGAAAGACCAAGTAGAAAATAGCATCTTGGACCGAGGTCTTTCAAATTGGAGGAGATGCGCACAAGAGCAATTTGGCTAGAAGAATGCATGTTCAATGATTGGAACCTCAGCATCCTGTGTCCCGCGCACAAAAAAGGAGACAAGACGATATGTGGCAAGTATAAAGGAATTAGCCTTCTTCCCATCACCTATAAAGTTATATCCAGTGTGCTGTGTGAACAATTGAAATTATTTGACCATTCCAATACGGCTTCAGACTTGGCAAATCCACCATTTACCAGATTTTAACTCTGCTCCAAATCCTGGAAAAGACCCACGAAAAACACATCGACACATTACACCTATGCGACTTAAAGCCGCAGAGGTGTTTAAAGCCATGTCTGCGTTCGGCATTCCTGCAAAATTAATACGGCTATGCAGGATAACTTAAAGTGGCACAAGGTCAGCAGTCAAAGTTTTCGGAGCCCTTCAATACCGAACGCGGATTCAGACAAGATGACAGTTTGTCGTGTTGGAAAAGGTCATACGAGAGGCAAAGGTGAACGGAAATGACACTCTGTACACCAAACAACACATGTTACTCGCCTACGCCGATGACATCGATATAATGGGTTGAACATTGCGAGCGGTAACAGCCACCTTTGAACAAATTGAGAAGGAGTCTGCCACAGTTGGTCTGGCAGTAAACGACGAAAAGACCAAGCTGATTGTATCAACGCGCAAGTGAGAACTACAGCTTCGAGGTAGTTAACGAATTTATATACCTTGGTATCGCCATAAATAAAGCGAATGACATCGGTTTTAAAATTCGGAGAAGGATTGTGATGGTCAACAAATGCTACAATGGTCTAAGTAAGCAGTTTACAAACAAGGCCACCTCCCGCCAGACCAAATTCACACTTTACAAGACGCTGATACTACCCGTGCTGTTATATGGATCTAAAGCGTGGGTACTTGCGCAAGCAAATGAGACAGCTCTTGGGGTGTTTGAAAGAAAAATTCTCCGTAAGAATATCGGCATCGAATGAACCATGAGCTTTACAATTTATACGCGGACATCGGCATAGTCATAGTAGTCAGCTACAGCGACTACGATGGCTAGACCATGTTATGCGAATTATGAATGCCCCAGCTCAAAAGGTATTTAAAAGCGAGCCTACTGATGTTTCCCGTAGAAGGGGAAGGCCACGAATCTGATGGAAAGACCAAGTAGAAAATAGCATCTTGGACCGTGGTCTTTCAAATTGGAGGAGATGCGCACAAGACCAAGGGGCTTGGAAATGTTTTTAAGCTCGGCTTACGGAACAACCGTTCTGTAACAAGCCATTGAACGCTAAGTTTTTAAATATTTTTCGAAAAGGGCGAACTATGGTATGGTTTTTTTTTAATATTTTCTGCGAAAGCCTATCACAGGAATGATTTTTTTGTTAATATTTGTCCTTTAAAATTATTTCAAAATACTTCTGGATTTCAATTAGGAAATATTCTCATTATCACCCATCCCCATCAAATATCTTACAGACAATCTCATTTTTTTTCATCACCAAAAATATGGCTAATTTCAAAGATTACTTTAAATTAATGACTTTCTTTGTTTCGAAACTTAATAAACTTAACAAATTACAGCAACAACAACAGAAAAAGTACCTAAAGCGTAAACATATTGAGTGGAAGTGAAGAAAACTGTAACACCAATGAGAAAAAAATCTATATTGTCTTTTAAAAGTTTTGTGCTAACTTGTATTGATTCAATAAATCAAGTTTGTTGTCCTTGTTGTTAGTGTAGGTACCCTAATACTACTACAACAAAAGCAACAAGAAAAAAAAACAAAAAGAAGAAAAAACTTTTTAATTTTATTAAAACTGAAACAATCGAAGCAACCGACCAACAGCCAATATCAACACCAGTATTGGTTTGACATGAAACACCCCGCAACCAACTCGATGGATCGACCGGCACCGACACGAATGAAGAGCAAAAGAGATGTTGTCGAAATAAATGAAAGCCGCCGCCAACTCAAAGAGATTAAAAACTTTTCGTTTATGTACTGGAAACAATTTCCGAAATAATTATTTCCCTTCAAATAAATTAATTTCTTAGTTGGCTGTTGGTTGTTTTGCTTCGGCATTTTGCTCTTCGTCTTGTTTTCTTTCTTTTTGTTTTTGGAACTGAGTCCTGGCCAAAGTTCTCTTGACCTTCCTCTCTGCGACACCATCCCCCTCCACCACAAGAACCCTGATGTCTTTAGGACTTTAATGCAGAATTCATTGATTGGCAAACATTTTCTCTTATTTAACAAAACAGCTAATGGTTCATTATATCCCTCTCACTTTGGCGTTGCCATTAAATTCTTAACTTGGCTTAATTCCAAGAAAAAGGAATGAAGGAAGAAATTGCTCTGCAAATGCTGCAGTGGCATTTACTATTGCCATTGTTTTTTTTCCTTCATTCGAAATATATATAACTACTGCACCTTTTGAAATGAATAGCAAAATAATGGCCATAAATAAAGTTTGATTTGACAGAAAAAATATTGACCTTTCTCATTTGAAAAATAGATTACTTCATCGTTTGTCGATGTATGGGTGGGTGGGTGTGTGTGTTTGTGTGTGGGACATAATAAATAAAATAATTCAACTAAGTAAATGAGTCATTACAGACAACAAGTGACAACATGGGTTCGTGGTATGGAGGAGGATCTCATGTGTCTGTGTCCGGAAAAATCACTACATTGTTCGATATAAATAATAGTATGCCAAATTCGAAGCATGTAAATCGTTACAATAAATGGAATGAAATCACCTAATGTTGATGTATTATATTGTGTTTGAAAGGGACTTATATTTGTTATATTCCTAAGGCTATAAAGATATTTCCAAAAGGACATTACAGTCGTTTAGTTTTTAAAAAGTAGGTGTGCATTTTAAAAAAATATGTCTACAAGAGGCTATTATATGCGTCGATATTTTAACAACATTTCTAATGAGGATAATACAGGTGCGAGTATTTAAAAATATTTTTCAATGACACTGGATATTCCAGGATTGGATTTTTTTACCCTACATAACCATGTTGTCCGGATATTATAGCTTTGTGCAGCCCCAAGTGTTTGTAACGCCGCGAAATATTGGTCCTACACCTACCTTTAAGTATACCGATCATATCTCGACTAGCTCAGTCGATCTAGACATGTGTGTCCGTCCGTCCATTATAAACACAGTTATGGACCAATCTTCACGAAATTTTGCATGTAGGATGGGTTCTGCCCAATGAAGACCCCAATTAAATATCGGTTCATATTTAGGGGATGAAATGGACCAAAAACCTTATTTTTGTCTGATTTTCTGGTCGCTCCAGAGGCCGCAATTATGGCCCGAACATCGCGATTTTTTACATGGAGAAGGAATCCGGGCCAAAGAATAAGCATGCCTGTTTTGATAAAGATCGGTCAATATTTAGAGGGTCAAATGGACCCTGACTTTTGTGTGAAAATTTAAAATTTTTTTATTCTGGGCGTATATACTTGTTCCTGAAGGACATATTCCCGAGAAGTTGATAGTATATCCAAGAGGAGTTGTTGACCTTCAAATTGATACAAATTATATGGCTGTATGTACTCTGATGTGGGAGTTACACTTACATATTTACAGGTGCTTACGTATTCAGATATTCAAAAACGTTCCGTGATATTCCGGTTATGGTCAAGGACAACGCCTATAATTTTTGATGATGATCAGAAAATAATATTGGGATGAAGTGGACCGAAAACTTAATTTTTGTGTTATTTCAAGTCGTTCTACAAGCCACAACTGAAAGCCGAACATCACAACACAACCCACGGTAAAGGCAATCTGGACAAGTAATTAGATGGGTTGTACTGAATATTAGTAACATTTGTTGACCTCTAGTCGGTCAATAGGGTGCAAATACCGCGAAATATTGCCCAAGCTCAGAATATAGAACCACACAAAGTTTGATTTTCGTGGAAGTTAGGTAGGGTATCATATGGTCGGCCCCGTCCGACTATACTGCTCCGCTCACTGGTTTTAAATATTTTTCTAAAATGTTATTACAGGGGTGGATTTTTTAAAACATTTTTTCAAGAGGTTATTACAAGCGTGGATTTTTATACCCTTCACCACACTGTGGTACATATATTTGTAACAGGCAGAATATGCATAGAATCACTTTCTGAGTCGATTTACGCATGTCCGCCAGTCAGTCAGTCTGCCTGTCCATGTTAAATTGTAAACAAAGTAAAGAAATTTGGCATAGGTCACTTATTTGGCCCAAGGACGAAACCTATTGAAATTGGGAAAAATCGGTTCAGATTTAGATATAGCTCCCATATATATTTTCGTCCGATTTCAATCTTTCGATTTGCACGAAATTTGTGTACAAATTGTACACAAACGATGGCACACGATGCCCAAATGAAATGAAATTTAGCATAGGTTCTAGATCACATATTCAAATTTGTTCAATTTCATGTCAAAGCGGAGTCTGTTAGGAGACATATGCAGAAACCAAAGTGGTGAAGATTATAGTCGGCCCATTCCGACTTTATTACCTTGCCTACTGGTTTTAAATATATGTTGCCAAAAGACCAAAGGCTACCTTCAGCGTGGGTATTAAAATTTTTTTTTTTTTTGAAAATTTCCACATGCGTGGATCATATATCTACAATCAGAATTGGTCAGCTATGTGTGTCCGTCCATCTGTCCATTATAATTTGTAATCCAAATGCTGGTGACAGTTTTGGACCGGGTTTGGTTTTCGTTGTTGGTATTGATTTACATTTATTTTTGTTTATTTTTCTGGTTCCTGTGGAGGCCAAAATTATGATCCAAAAAATCCTAAAATTTTACGCGGAAATGGGGACCTGGGAATGGCTTTAAAGATGATGATCAGTCAATATTTAGGAGGTAAAGTGGTCGAAGTCTTTTATGTGAAAAATTACAATATTTGGATATTATGGTGCATCTGTGAAGACATGGTCCGAACATAGTGAAAAATATATGATAAAATATTTTATGGGGTATATAATTCGAATATTATTTAATACTAACAAGATAATGTGAATATTGTGAATTTTGAATCTGGGGGAGTATAGTCAGACGGATCTGTCCCGTCTGACTATGCTCCCCACTTATGAGATTAGTTTCGCAACAATGTGCCATACTATCTTGTAAATATTTTTCAAAAGCTACTACTGTTTTGAAAAAGGTCAAACATATTTTGCTATCACATTTTTCGGCTTTGGCAACAAAGTTCTCATTAATACAGAGACTGACATTAAACAAAACAACCGATCAAATTTGTAAATCTCTTACCAATATTGCTGTAATAATCAGAGATAGACTTACCTGAAAAAAAAAATAATTCATGATGAATATTACAGCCTGTTTTTGTAAAATTCGAAACGAACGAATTCGAGTGACTTACGACCAAACTCCTTGGTTTTGAAAAATATGTCATTTATTTTTGTTTTGATTCAGAAAACATTTATAGACATAAATAAAGGTTTGGTCGTAAGTCACTCGAATTCGTTCGTTTGAAATTTTACAAAAACAGGCTGTTAATTTAAATAATGCAGTAGTTGGCTTAATGAAAGGTAACATCAATCAAGATTCAACAGAGAGAATTATTTTCATACCAAATCCAAGTTATTAAAAGACTTCGATGTTTGTTATACATAATATCATACAAATTCCTTAATTTACAATAGGTTTAGTGTATATATAAAATTACCTATATGTTTACCAACACATACATACATTGCATCTGTAGTCTAACAAAATAATCCTCCCTTTAGCATACGCATCCAAATGAGGGGACCAAAAACGTTGACTCTGTATTTACACAAAGTGTGCGCATAAATAACCTTGTGGTATTTTCTTTTGCTTTAATGTTTATGGGTTTATTTGAAGGACATTTTTATTATTATCTTCAGTTTTGTAATAAAAACGGAAGCCATGTAGTTTTCCATGTATCCCTTAACATCTCGTCGCCGGTTGTATTTTTTCTTTTTTTGTTGTTTTTGTGCCATAAGGTATACCTAAGTGTGACATTCTTCTTCAAGGTCCCATAAAATAATGGACAGTGGACGACGACATAACTTCCCAAGAGTATTTACTGCGAGAAATGTGTGGCTAAGTGTGCGATTCTGTGGATAGTGTGAAAAGACAATTTATGTTAGCAGACAAAAGCAAAACACACACACGCATCGAGACATACATATTTAACCATATTCAACTGGGGGATTTATATAAATTTAGATAGACTTAATTTATGTGTGGAATGTAGTGTAGTTGTAATTTGGACTTAAATATTAAAATTGCTTTATTCTGAGGTGGATTTTGGTTGTGGCTACATGGATTAAGGGAACCCCACCCATTCTCGATTTTAATTTTTCAAGATTTGCAATGGGCTGGTAAATCAATACCAATGCTTGTTAAGGTTTGTAACTTTGCACATATATATTTGAAGATTTTAAAAAGAAGAAAAATAATTTACAAAAAAAAAAATTATTGCCTTGTTGTTGTTTTTTGTAATTAAGGAAAAGTCCTTATTTTTGGTGGCGGGCATGATAACTCCTCACTGGAACATCGGAATCCGAAAATTCCAACGGTGATAGAAAGAGTACATGTCTGCCTCTCGTGTGAACTAGGATTATTGACTTCGCTCTAAAATTAACAAAATGGCGGACCAAGTTAAAAAATAAGGAAGATCTTCACCGATTGGCTTTATCCTAGTTCATACGATAGCTATACACTCACAGAGAAACGTGTAAAACTTGAAATCGATTGGGTTATTATTTTTTGAGTTATCGTGCCCGCCATTCGCAAAAGAGAACAACACGTTTAAGGTTTGAGAAGCCCTTTAGCCGCCACTTGATGCTGACACAATAAATCGGCTATATCTTCAAGAGTTCTTGAGATTTTTACATTAAATTTTGTAGAGACATTCTTGACTTAGTGTAGAATCGAATTAGATAAAAAAAATTGACCCCGAGAATGGGGATGGGGGTCCCCTTAATGCACAGAATTAAGGTTATAATAATACAAGTGAACTATAAGTCAGGTGCAATTTCAAAAGCATGTCTATATATATGGAAAGGGTTGTTCATGTGACTGGATTTCTATGTAGAAAAATAAGTCCGACTAAGCTGTAATATATTGCTACTGCATCTAATTGTTATAAAGTTTCTCTGTGTCGAAAATAATATTTTACGCTAGTAGGTAAGCCTAACCAGTAAAGAAAGTAGTTAAATCGGACGGGCAGAATATATGATACACTTCACCACTTTGGGTATATTCAACAGGTGGATTGATAAACTAAAATATGTGATCTATATCTAATTGTGAACAGACATAAATCAATCCATAAACATCTAATACCGTAACCTGTAGTAAATTCTTCATTTGGATAGATAGCGAATGAGAAAAAATAATGTAAATCGATTTAAAGCAAATCTCAATTGGACACTCGTTGATTATTTGAACCCCATTGAGCCGGTCGAAAATTTATGAGCTATGTCTGCATTTCTACACAAAAAGCAATTAACTCATTCTATAGGCAAATTTTTACGTTGTGCAAAATTTCGCGTCATTCTGCCAAAAATAAGGAGTTTTGGTGACCATTGACTTAAAATCGGACGAAAATATTATTATTTAAATGGAACTTGTCACAAACTAGTTTATACTAATTTCAGCAGGTTTTGTGCATATCGGCCATATGTTTTCCTTGATGCATCATATACTTAAAAGATGAACCTATATATGGTAGCTATATCCAACTCTGAACCGATTTCAACAAAACTTGGCACACGTTAGACTACACTAACTTCAGTACGTTGTGCACAATTTTGTCCCAAGCGGCTTCACCTTGGATCTTAGGTGAACCATTTTCTTAAAATCAAAAGAAAAAATATATGGGAGCTATATCTAAATCTGAAAAGATTTCATCGAAAGTTTACTCGCGATAGGTTTTAGTAATTTCAGTACATTCTGTGCCTATCGGCCACATTTTGGGTACTTAGTGCATCACTTACTTAAATTCGGAGAAAAATATATCCTATATCCAAATCCCAACAAATTTTTTCGAAACTTAATACACATCATTCTAGACTTAATTCAGTACGCTATGCCAAATTTCGTCCAAACCGAAAGATATATAGGGACTTTGGTGCATCATTTACATAAAATCGGACGAAAATATATATGGAAGCTATATCTAAATCTGAACCGATTTTCACGAAACTTAACGTTAACAATTCTTGACTTCAGTACGCTATGTCAAATTTCGTGCAAATCAAAAATATAATATGGAAAAATATATATAGCTCCCATATATATTTTCGAAATCTGACTCGATTTTTTTTGAAACTTGACACACATCATTCTAGACTAAATTCAGTACGCTATGCCAAATTTTGCGCAAATCGAATGATATATAGGGACTTTGGTGCCCCATTTACATAAAATCGGTCAAAACTATGTATGGGAGCTATATCTAAATCTGAACGGATTTTCACGAATCTTGGCAGACATCATTCTGGACCTAATTCATAGGGTACTGAAAACTGCCAAATTTTGTGCAAATCAACGGATCTAAAGGGATTTTGGTGCACTATTTAACTTAAATCGGACAAAACTATATGCTGGAGCTATATCTAAATCTGAACCGATTTTTCACTAAACATAGCACACACCATTCTGGACCTTATTCCGTACTCTATGACAAATAATAGGCCAAATAAGTGACATGTGCCAAATATCATCCAATTCGAATCATAAATTCTATCTTTGTTTACAATTTAACACCAACAGACGGACATGCACAAATCGACTCAGAAGGTGTATCTATGCATATTCTCAAAAGAAACTATGGGTCTATCTCGTTTTCTTTTGCCTATTACAAACATATGCATAAATATATAATACATATATAAATATATGTGGGAGCTATATCTAAATCTCCGTATATATATATATATTTTTTTTTTCAAACCAGTGAGCGGAGCAGTATAGTCGGACGGGGCCGACCATACAATACCCTACACAACTACCACGAAACTCTAACGTTTAACGGATTTTTAATGCGAGCCTGAGCAAATTTTCGTGATATTTGCACGTTCTTACCCGATAAGGTCAACATCAGCTCTTCCTTACACTGACATATTTTCCGAATCCGAACACTTGTCACTTCACCGTGGGTTGTGTTGTGATGTTTGGCTTATAATTGTGGTCTATAGATCGACTCGAAAAAAATACAAACAATTATGTTTTTGGTCCACTTCATAACAATATTATTATCTGATCATTACCGAAAATTGTAGGTGTTATCCTTGACCATAACTGGAACCTCATGGAACAGTTTAAAGCGATCAACGCTATACTTCCGCCCTCTAGTGCTATAAAGAGTTACTAAATAATATCTGAATACATAAGCACCTGTAAACATTTAAATGTAACTCCCACATCTGAGTACATACGACCATATAATTGGTATCAATTTAAAGGTCAACCACTGCACTTGGATATACTAACAACTTTTCGGGTCTATGTCCTTCAGGGGTAAATCTATACGCTATAGAATAAAAATTTTGTAAATTCAGGGTCCATTTGACCCGCTAAATATTGACCGATCCTTATTAAAACAGGCATGCTTATTCTTTGGCCCGATCCCCTTCTCTATGTAAAAATTCGCGATGTTTCGGTCATAATTGTGGCCTCTGGAGCGACCAGAAAACCGCGATAAAAATTGAGTATTTGCTCCATTTCATCCCCTAGATATTAACCGATCTTTACCAAAAACAATAGGGGTCTTCATTGGCCAGAACCCATCCTACATGCAAAATTTCGTGAAGATTGGTTCATAACTGTGGCCTGTATCGTGTGTACAAAATATAATGGACAGACGGACGAACGGACACGCATGTCTAGATCGACTCAGCTAATCGAGATATGACGATCGGTATACTTAAAGGTGGGTCTAGGACCAATATTTCGCGGCGTTACAAACTCTTGGGGCTGCACAAAGCTATAATACCCTGACAACATAGTTGTGTAGGGGATAAACATCAGCTGTTAGTAAAATATAATAATTAATCCATCCATATTTTATCGTATTTCATCACATTTTCGGAATAAATGCTGCTAGTTCGTGTCAATATTCCCAAATATTTTTCCAAATATTCTCCTCTTCAAAGATTTATTATAACGTGGCCACTTCGAATTTAGTGGTAATTGTCTGGCCAAAATAAAACGAAGAGAATAGCTCAGGCGTTAAATCACCATCATTGCGAATGAAGACATTTACAGTTGGCATTGATGGACCCCCGCTGTCTATTTCATGTCTTCTACGACATTACATGTGTTCGCCACTTAGGCTACATTATATTACCTTGTTTTTGTTTTCCAATACATCGAAATTTCATTGATGTTCTACTGATGTTTACTCCAAAAAAAAATTCTGTTCAAAATGAATACATGAATATGCGGGCTATTACGTTACCGTAGTTGTTGTTGATGATGATGCTGTTGTTATTGTTGTTTCTGTTTTTATTATTATTACTAAAGCAAAGTTTTGTTTGGTACCTTGCAATATCGATTCCAGCAATTACCACCAATCACACACACATTTGCCAACTATTTCATTTCGCCAATGCCACCACTACCACTCTGTGTGCGTTTCTGTGTGTATTTATA
Organism: Musca vetustissima; assembly: GCF_032173495.1. Classification (NCBI taxonomy): domain Eukaryota; kingdom Metazoa; phylum Arthropoda; class Insecta; order Diptera; family Muscidae; genus Musca; species Musca vetustissima. The sequence continues at coordinate 269,469 of NW_026879482.1, forward strand.
CACGTATTGCGATTAAGGGAACTGTGCAAATCTCTGAACAGACATTTGTATGAAAAGGCAACAGAAAGAAATGGCAATCGCGACAGCAACAACTAAAACTTCATACCACCACCATCATTTCATTTCAAACCACATATTCGGTTGAAACAGACACACACAGATAGAAACATATTTTCCCTACAGTTTATCGACCCACATGTATTTACGCACACACACAAACAAACACAGAGAGACAAGCAAATAAGCAAACGAATGAAAAGCACCAAACACCTCAAATAGATAAAAACAAATTGGTTGGCTGGGTATTTGAATGTTCTCCACACATACATGTTGTATGTACATGTACACATCATGTATGGCAAACAAACGAATGAACAAATTGTACATACTCTTACACACACATATGTGACATTAAATGGATACAGGTGAGATTTTTGTGTGTGTAGCAAAGCTTTAAAGAAATATTACAAATGTATGTTTTGTATGTATATATATATATATATATATATGAAAATGTGTAGATGTTGCTGCTGTTCAGTTTGTTAAATTGGTTACATGTGCGTATACTTAATGATGTAGCCATTATTATTTATACGCCACAGAGAACATTGAAATGAACTAATACACACACCACACAAATTGAAAGTGTGTATTTGTGTTCATTCAATTTGCATTTTTTTCTTTAAAAAAAGGTCTGTTCGGTTTTGAAGTATTTTAAATTAATAATGATTTATGTTTCTAAAGTGAATACGAATTTCTGTTTTGTATTTGGTAAAACAACAACAAAAAATTGAAGGTGTCCGTAGCAATAAATCTTTTGACTACCTTGCTGTTAATTTTCCTAGATCAAAAGGGGGAACTAAACATGTTTTTTTTTTTCTTAAAATCTCCCCCAAGTAAAACTACAATATAACTGTCAATGACGTCGACAGTTTCCGGCAAGGAATTTGAGCATGATTCTTTGATGTTTATAAAGGGGGAAATTTTGTTTGTAAAGCATTTTCCTGATTCCTTGGTGTGAAATATAAACATCTAGTTTTTTTATGTAGCTTTAATAGACAGTTGAAGGACATTTTATGAAGGAAGGATATGGAGAAGAGGTAAAAAATTAGTGTGTATATAGAAAAGAGGTCGAGGAATTGGAATTAGCCAAGTTTGAACTAGATATCAAAAAACCGTCCATCTTCAGAGAAAAAAAACTTCGAAAAACGTTCGATCTCATATTGCTCAATCTGAAGTCTTAGTGAATAAGTACATAGAATCTTTTGGTAACATAGTATGAAAGATTTTTCGATTTCACACTATTATCGGACATGCATAAAATCGAAGAAGATATTAGATTGGGCAAAAAGAAATCCATTGTTTTTGTATGGGCTGTAAGACTTTTTTAACAGGCTTTGGAATGTCCGATTTGGGCCAAATATGCTCAGTTTTGTTATATGATGCGTTGCCACTTTAAAGGTAACTTCATAATGCCTCTCTCTTAGAAGTCCTGATCTCTATGTGCATAAAACTCTAGTAGTCGATTTTCACAATCCTCCCTAGATACCATTTTTATACCCTTCACCACTCTGTGGTACAGGGTATTATGTCTTTGTGCATATGTTTGTAACAGGCAAAAGGAAACGAGATAGACACATGGTTCCTTTTGAGAATATGCATAGAATCACTTTCTGAGTCGATTTATGCATGTCCGTCCGTCTGTCCGTCTGTAGATGTTAAATTGTAAACAAAGTACAGGTCGCATTTATGATCCGATTTGAATGAAATTTGGCACAGGTCACTTATTTGGCCCAAGGACGAAATCTATTGAAATTGGGAAAAATCGGTTCAGATTTAGATATAGCTCCCATATATATATTTAACCGATTTAATGTAAACGGTCCCTATATATCTTTCGATTTGCACGAAATTTGGTACAGCCTAATCATTTAGGTCTAGAATGATGTGTGCCAAGTTTCGTGAAAATCGGTCCAGATTTAGATATAGCTCCCATATATAGTTTCGTCCGATTTCATGTAAATGGTACACCAAAGTCGCTATATATCTTTCGATTTGCACGAAATTTGGCATAACGTACTAAATTGAGTCTAGAATAATGTCTGCCAAGTTTCGTGAAAATCGGTCAAGATTTAGATATAGCTCCCATATATAGTTTCGTCCGATTTCATGTAAATGGTGCACCAAAGTCCCTATATATCTTTCGATTTGCACGAAATTTGGCATAACGTATTGAATTGAGCCTAGAGTGATGTCTGCCAAGTTTCGAGAAAATCGGTCCACATTTAGATATAGCTCCCATATATAGTTTCGTCCGATTTCATGTAAATGGTGCACCAAAGTCCCTATATATCTTTCGATTTGCACGAAATTTGGCATAACGTACTGAATTGAGCCTAGAAAGATGTCTGCCAAGTTTCGAGCAAATCGGTCCAGATTTCTATATAGCTCCCATATATAGTTTCGTCCGATTTCATGTAAATGATGCACCAAAGTCGCAATATATCTTTCGATTTGCACGAAATTTGGCATAACGTACTCAATTGAGCCTAGAGTGATGTCTGCCTTTTTTCGTGAAAATCGGTCCAGATTTAGATAATGCTCCCATATATAGTTTCGTCCGATTTCATGTAAATGGTGCACCAAAGTCGCTAAATATTTTTCTATTTGCAAGAAATTTGGCATAACGTACTGAATTGAGTCTAGAATGAATGTCTGCCAAGTTTCGAGAAAACCGGTCCAGATTTCTATATAGCTCCCATATATAGTTTCGTCCGATTTCATGTATATGGTTCACCCAAGTCTCTATATATCTTTCGATTTGCACGAATAGTCCTGTAATAGTCCTGTTTAATATACGCATAGTGGTGAAGGGTATCATATAGTCGGCCCCGTCCGACTTTACTACTTTCCTTACTGGTTTTATCCGAAATACACAAATTTTGGATCTCCCTTTGACGCCAGATCCCAGGCCTATTTTAAATGGGTTGTATTCTCACTTCGGGCAATTCTAGAAATTTGAAATATTGAAAAAATATACTAAAAACCTCAGAGAAGTTGTACGAAATTGAACTCTCGATTTCGCCAGGACCAGTACTTCAGCAGGTAACAACCAAATTATTCCTTGAAGGTGGTTACTGACCATTGAGAGGATTATGACTGAGTTTCTGGATATCGAGGGAACTTTCAATACCACGAAACTGGAAACCACAAAACTAATTACATTAGTTATGTTCGTACATTTTTCCTTCAATGTTCGTAAATGTGACAAAATATGGTTTATCAGAAGGAGGGGTATTCTCTCCATTATTACTGCTCATGGTGATAAATTAAATTCTGGTAAAGATATATTTCGAGAAAAATCCATCTGGCCGGAATTTTCATTCACATCCAAAATTATTCCGGAATAGATTCCATGCAAATAAATAGGTTGGCCGAAAATCTGTCATATTTAACCCTTATAGTGTTCCCAGTTCTTATTTCCTACACAACTACGTTGTCAGGGTATTATAGCTTTGTACAGCCTCAAGAGTACAGATACAGACCACAGTTATGGACCAATCTTCACAAAATTCTGCATGTAGGATGTGCTCTGCCCAATGAAAACCCCTGTTGTTTGGGTAAAGATCGATTAATATTTAGGCTATAAAATGGATCATGGAGAAGAGACCGGCCAAACAATAAGCATGCCAGTTTTGATAAAGATCGGTAAATATTTAGCTGGTCAAATGGACCCTGTCTTTTGTGTGAAAAATTACAACATTTGTATTCTATAGCGTATACAATTACGCCAGAAGGACGTTAGCTCGAGAAATTGATAATATACCCAAGAGGAGTGGTTGACCTTTAAATTGATACCAATTATATTGTTATACGTACTCGGATGTGGGTGGTAAACTTTAATATTTATAGGCGCTTACGTTTTCAGATATTATTTAGTAATCCATTAACAATAGAGGGCAGGAGATGTGTTGGGGTGTCTCGAAGTCGAGCTGAGGGTGTTGTTCATTGGGCTGAAGTCGAATGAAGTAGTTTATATTCAAACTAAAGGGGAACGTCATAGATGGAAGTTTCATTAGAGGACAGTCCTTATAGACAAACTGAAGAATGTATTTTGTGATGCTTCAGCACAACAGTGAAGTCGGGGAGTCGCTTTCAGAGCTGGAGGGGTTTTTGAAAGATGGCTTAGTTTAAGGACAACGCCTATAATTTTCGGTGATGATTACATAAAAAAATTATGATGAAGTGGACCGAAAACTTGATTTTTTGTGTTTTTTTTTCGTGCCGATCTACAGGCCGCAAGCCGAACATCACAACACAACCCACGGTAAAAAATATGTCAGTGTAAGGAAGAGGTGCTGTTGATCTATAATCGGCCAAGAGGGTGCAAGTATCACGAAATATTGCTTAGAATCGAAATAAACAGCAGAAAGTTAGAGTTCCGTGGTAGTTTTGTAGGGTATTGGACGGCGCCGTCCGACTATATTGCTCCGCTCACTGTTTTTTAAAGAGATTTCTATTAGAGCTATAAGGCGTATTTTTTTTTTAAACAATATTTTTTGAAGGAATATCAGAGCTATAAGGTGTGGATTTTTTAAACAATTTTTTTGAAGAACTATCTGAGCTATGAGGCGTGTATTTTTAAACAATATTTTAAGGTGTGGATTTTTTAAACAACTTTTTGAAGGACTATCTGAGCTATAAGGCGTAGATTTTTTAAACAATATTTTAGAAGGTCTATCTCAGCTATAAGGTGTGGATTTTTAAACATATTTTGGAAGGACTATCTGAGATATGAGGCGTGGATTTTTAAACAATATTTTAGAAGGACTATCTCAACTATAAGGTGTAGATTTTTTAAACAATTTTTTTTTTGAGGAACTATCTGAGCTATGAGGCCTGGATTTTTTAAAAGGACTATTTCAACTATAAGGTTTGGATTTTTTAAACAATTTTTTTGAAGGACTATCTGAGCTATAACGCGTGGATTTTTTAACAATGTTTTTTGAAGGACTATCTGAGCTATAAGGCGTGGATTTTTTAACAATATTTTTTGAAGGACTATCTGAGCTGTAAGGTGTGGATTTGTTAAACAATATTTTTTGGAGGACTATCTGAGCTATAAGGCGTGGATTTTTTAACAATCGGGTATGTTCTGGAACTCACGGTGAGTTCTTTTCACTTTACACATACACTTCACCTCAGAAGCTACCTCCTGTTCTGCTTCTCACGTGAATTGAAATTTTGAAGTGCGACAAAAATAAACGTCGACATGGAACTTTGCAGAAATAGTGTTGCCATACAATATAAACTGTATTCGTTTTTAACATTGT